>NC_092450.1:4958654-5136996 GCF_036169615.1 Heliangelus exortis
TAGGAGGAGCTCAGGGGGAAAGTCCCGGGGGGGGGACGGGGGGGGGGGGTTGGACACCGCCCCGGGAACGCTGCGGTCTGAAGGGACCTTGTCACCATCTAGTGGTGATGTGAGTGTGTGCGGGGAGGAGGAGGAGGGGAGGGGGAGGAGGAGGAGGGGAGGAAGAAGGAGGGGAGGAGGAGGAGGGGAGGAGGAAGGAGGGGAGGAGGAAGGAGGGGAGGAGGAAGGAGGGGAGGAGGAGGAGGGGAGGAGGAGGAGGAAGGAGGAAGGAGGGGAGGAGGAAGGAGGGGAGGAGGAAGGAGGGGAGGAGGAAGGAGGGGAGGAGGAAGGAGGAAGAAGAAGAAGAGGAAGGAGGAAGAGAAGGAGGAAGAGAAGGAGGAAGAGAAGGAGGAAGAGAAGGAGGAAGAGAAGGAGGAAGAGAAGGAGGAGGGGAAGGAGGAGGGGAAGGAGGAGGGGAAGGAGGAGGGGAAGGAGGAGGGGAAGGAGGAAGGGGAAGGAGGAAGGGGAAGGAGGAAGGGGAAGGAGGAAGGGGAAGGAGGAAGGGGAAGGAGGAAGGGGAAGGAGGAAGGGGAAGGAGGAAGGGAAGGAGGAAGAGGGAAGGAGGAAGAGGGAAGGTGGAAGAGGAAGGAGGAAGAGGAAGGAGGAAGAGGAGGATGCACTGGGTTAATCCTTGGTCGTGGGCTGATCTGGGTCAGGATCCACCTGGGGATGCCCCGAGCTGGGCTGGGGGGTCACTGCCTGCACCCAGTTCCACCTCCAGATCCCCACCAAAGTTTGGAGCAGCCAAATGTGGAGAGGAAAATGAATTTATTAGGGGCTGCCTGCCCCCTGCCAGGGCCCAGCAGCACCCACAGGGACCGGGGGGGCTCCTCCTGCAATGGGGGCCCTGTAGCTGGGGGTGGCTGGGGGGGGGGACAAACCCCTGGGATCTCAGCTGGACCAGGGAGAGGCAGACCTGGATTTGGGGAGGGGGGAGAGACGGGGGTGATGGTGGGGAAGGGGACACTGGGCAGGGTCCCCCAATCCCTTCCCAGTCACCCCTGTTCCCAACTGGAGACAGGAGATGGAGCCAAAGAGGCTCAGCACCCCGGAGATGCTGGGGCACCCTAAAAGGGACCCACCCCACCCCCCCAGCACCCATCCCCGGGGGTGCCACCACCCTCACCTCTCCTCCAGGTCGTAGGCAGCCTCCAGATAATCCTTGGGGACGATCCCGATGGAGTTGTTGAGCTCTCCCACCCACCAGCCGTACCCGTTGTACTCCTGGGGAGGGGGGGGCAGGGACAGAGGGACGTGGGGTTAGTGCCAGGGGAGGGGACACGGCTCAGGTCCCATCCTTTGGGACCGGGATTGACACAGCAGACCCCAAACTCCCCCCAGGACTCGTCCCGGTCTCGCCCCCCCCCCTCCCCCCCCCTAACATTCTCACCCCCTCCTCCTTCCCGGTCCTATCTCAGGGGTTGCTTAAAAAAGAAATTCATCATTTCATTCCCTGATATTTTTGGGGGGATTTAAATCAACCCTGGGGCTGTCCCAGGAGCTCCGAGAAGCCCCTCCAGATGAATCGTGCCGGGGGGACCCATCCCCTCCCAAATTTCCGTGTGACTTTCCCCCCCCCCCCAGCAGATGTCAGAGGCAAAAAAACCCAGAGAAACCTCAACCCCAACCCCCCCCGGCCACACAAACGAGAGGAGGAGTCAGCACACACGGGGGATGAAGAATTTTGCCATCAAAATAGAAGATTTTTTTTTTGTTTGTTGTTTTAAGGAGATATAAAATGTGATGTGCAGAGCAGGAGTCCCACGTCCTGACCCCCCCCCCCCCGTCCCCTTCCCGGACTTTCTGGGGGATTTAAGGGGTCCCCAAGTTCACCCCAGTTTCCCAGCAGGGAAAGGACTTTGCTTGGCAGAGGGGCTGAGGGTCCTTCGGTACAAAATCGCTCCCACAGCTCCAGCTCCGCGGATGGTGCTGGAACAGGGTCCCCAAATTCCCAGGTTGCGATCTCCACACTCCCCACCCCAGCAAACAGCCCTGAATCCCCCCCAGCCCCCCAAGGATGCTGCAGGAAAGGAGGGAGCAGGGATGCCACCTCCAGCATCCTCCCCAGGAGACAAAATCCTGCTGCAAATCCCGAAGGAAAAAGAAAAATTGGAGTTTATTTGCCGGGAGAGCCGCGGGCAGAGGGACCCCCAGGAGCTCTGGGGAGCCCCCAGCCTCTGCTCCCCCCCCCAGCTCCGCTGCAGCCTGAACACCACGAGGTGTTTTAAAATAATTTCTGGGGTGATGAATTGCGGGGTGATCCGCGATTGCTCGGAATCAAAGGGAGGGGAAATGCAAATGAGAGCCGGGCGAGAACTGGCGGCTCCCAGCCTCGATTTCACCGCGCCGTGCCAAAAAGAATTAAAACAACATTAAACTCCCCGCAATAATGTTTTAAGTCCTCGTTTCCGAGTGCCAAATTGCACCGCTCTGGATCATACAGATGTTCGTTAATTATGCTAATTTTTATTAAACTATTAAAACGAGGGAGCTGGCTGGCACAGGGAGGCAGAGCCCAGGGCAGGGTGAACTCTGCTCTGTCTGGAGGTGTTAATTTACACCCACCCTGATGCCTGGCCCTGGCTTTTGGAGAAAGGGGGGGAGTGGTGAGGAAAAAGCGGGGGATGGGGTGGTTGGAATCTACCTAATTACAGACTAATGAGGCCTCTGTGCCCGGTACCTGCCCGGCCGGGGGTTGGGGGGCGGAGAGACGGAGAAGTAATTTAGCTGCGACTTTACAAAAGGGACTGAAAAGCCACTAATTGGGAGGAGAATTGTTCCGGAGAGGTTTGGTGAGATGGGATGGGGAGAGGGATTGCTCAGGTGCTGCTGGGTGGTAGCACCCATGGGTGCTGCTGCTGCTGCTGCCACGTGGGGTCCTTGAGGACCCAGGGATTTCATGAGAGGCTCCGTGCTGCTCATCTCCATCCAGCAGGGAGAGGGAAAATGGGGAAGAAGAAACAAAACCACCACCACTGGGTTCTGGCACCACAGCTCCTCCAGCAGCACCTGGGAGAGATGAGAAGGGGGACAGAGCAGTCCCCAAATGACCCAGCTGCAAATTCACCCTCTCCCAATCAGGGGGTGACATCCCCTGTGCTCCTTCACCATAAACAACCCCGTGGTGCTTGGGGAAGGACATCCATCACCCCTCCTCATCCAGGAGATCAATGGATGCTGAAGGAAAAGCCAATCAGTCAGGGACTTATTGGTTTATGATTGCTCAGCCCCATTATCAGTGCTGGTGCCATCCATTCTTGTTAGGGACACGGAGGGATCCAGTTCCTCCCTGAGATGCAATGGGTGCACCAGGGAGTTTCATATTTCTATTTACCTCAAAAAAACAAAAAAAAAACCCAGTTTGGAGCCATGGCAAGCTCTGAAATCCAAGGGTTACCTGGTCCAGAGGAATTGGGAGCCAGTGGCAGCTGAGGAACGTGGCTGGGAATGCTGTTCCCTTGGCACATCACAGCCTGGGGCACAGAGGACATCACTGGGTGGTGTTCACCCTCTGCCCTTTTGTAGGGTGAACCCCTCTGAAACTGAATGGTTCCCAGTGGCTGCCAATGATTCCATTCCCAGGTGCTGGGAGGAGCTCAGGACACACACCTGGGGCTGGGGCATTGCTGAGCCCCTCATCCCACCTGCAGCTCCTGCTCCAGCATCACCTGGGATAGCCACAGTGTCCCCTCCCACCAGGGACCACATCTCCCATCCCACCAGGATCCACGTGTCTCACCCCACGGGGCTCTCTGTGTCCCACGCCCGTGTCACAGACACCCAGGGCTCAGAGCAGGCAGTACCAGGGGCACAGAGGATGAGGAGGGGGATGTTCCCAGCTGAGGAAGCCCAGGGAGAACTGATCAGGGTGAATTCTCAGCCCCACCGAAGGTCTTCACGATTTAACCCATTGCTCATTTCCCACAAAAACCCCAGGAAGCCCCTGGCACAGCCCCCCGGGACAAGCCACCCCCGGCACCCCACGGCGGTGCCACCACCAGCCCTTGGGCTGCCCACACGTCGGGTCGGGACCGACCCAAATCCCTTTGGACACCCTGGGGGCTTCCAGCATCCCCCCGGGACCCCAGAACCAGGGTGGGGACAGCAGGAGGGACACAGCCAGACGGTGTCTGGGGGGGGGCAGAAGGTGCAGCCGGAGCCCGAGGGTCCGGGAGACAATGGAGGTGGCAGCATCCGAATCCGGTGCGAAAACTGCCGGATTAATATTTATTCCATCAAGCGAGAGCAGCTCGCAGCTCCGCGCAGCTCCGGAGAGCTCTGACCGCAGCACCAACCCTCAGGCACCGCAAACACAATTTGAAAACAATGTGACGGAAATGTTTAATCTGCTCAGCCCATCTGTGCCGCGTATTTCTCCAGATCTCCCTGAGAGAGGCGCCTTCGAATCTCCACATTGCCTTTAATATTCTCCTAAATCACCTCCCCACTGCACTTCAAGGGCCATTGCTACAATATCACAGGTTCATCGAGAGTGCACGGGAGAAAGGAGGGAAAGGAGGGGGGGTGCAGGGAGGGGAGGGAGAGGGACGGGGGGTGCCGGCTGGGATGTTTTTTATTTTAAAATATTTCCCAGGGATGGTGTTCTTGTGTCCCTCGGACCGGAGGGGAAAAGAAAAGAAAAAAGAAAAAAAGAAAAAAAGAAAAAAGAAAAAAAAGAGTGGGGGGGGACGACGAAGAGGAGGGGGTGAGGAAGGGGGGGAGGAGAAGGAAAATCAGAGCGAAGTTATTGTGCTGTTGCTGGGAGGCGATTAGCGAGGCTGTTTAGAAGCAAACAGGCTGGAATGGAGCAAAAATCATTTCCCAAGAATCGCTTTTATTAATCTCCTGCCCCGGCCGCCGCTGCTCCTCTCTCCTGGGGGTCTCATCCTGCCCCCAGCTCCCCCGGCCAAAGGGATGCTGGGGTGAGATGGGGACACCCGGGGAGGGCTGGGGGGACCATGGCACAAAGCTGACCTGGAGCTGAGAGGTCCCAGCTCAGGAGCATCCCACTCCCTGCCTCAGTTTCCCCATTGCTGATTCCCCCGATGAGAAGGATGGGGATGGAGTTTTTTTTACAGGATGGGACAAGGGGGCTGAAACCAAACGAGGGGAGATTCAGAGGAGAGGGAAGGAAGGATTATTTTTTTTTTTTTATGCTGAGGGTGAGGAGGCACTGGGTGCCCGAGAGCTGGGAGGTTTCCCAAACCTGGGAACATTCCAGTTCAGGTTGGACAAGGCTTGGAACAACCCGGTCCGGGCAGGGGGGGTCACCAGGTGACCTTTAAATGTCCCTCCCATGCCAAACTCTCCTATTCTATCTCAACTCCTCCAGGAGGCCCTGCTCTCCCCCCCAAATCACCCCAAAATTGTGTGGGGAGTCTGGGGGGTACCCAGGGTGCGGGGTGGGGGATGGAAGGGGGGTGAAAGGGTGCAGAGGGTGCCTAAGGTCGGGGGAGGGGGTGGTTTGTGGGGTCCTGGGGTGTATGGGGTACAGGGGGGTGCGGTCGGGGGGGGGGTCCCCGGATTCGAGGGGTGCAGAGGGGATGCGGGAGGTGCAGAGGTCCAGGGGGGTGCGGGGGTCCGGCTTGGGGGGGTGCAGGGAGGGGTGGTCCGAGGTTTAAGGGGAGGTGGAGCGGGGAGGGGGGGTACGGGCCGGTGCCGCATCCCGGCCGTTGCCATGGCAACCGCTGCCGGCTTCGCTTCCCGCATCCCCGGGGGCGGCGCAGCCGGATCCACCTGCTCCTTCCCGACCCTCCGCGGGGTCATCGCCAGGTCGGCAGAATAAATGAACGGGAGCACTAATGATGTGTTTGCTGGCTGTTTATGCTCTCTGTGTGTCAGGGGCACTCACATTTAGAGAGCTCATTATGGCTGCAATTAGACTGCACCATCGCTAGATATTTAACTCCTTTTTCTTTTAAATTAGCATTTTAATAACGTGCTCTGAGCAGGGGAAACAAAATGACCATTTTTCACGGACAAACTTCCTAGCTGTAGGTGCAACTTTAATGGCAAAGTTGCAAGGGAGGTAAAATAAGATCAGGCCCGTTCCCTTCCCACCTCTCCCTGCCCTCTTCCCCCTCCTCCTCCTCCCCGCCACCGAAAAAGAAAAAAAAAATAAAATAAAAGGGAGCGATTTTTATTTGCTTTATCGCACACTCCATTTCCTAAATTTGTTCTGCAGCCAATTATTTTCGCCTTTAAAGTCCTGCACGCTCACGCCTGATGAAAATTAGCAGCCATCGGAGTTAAACTCTGCCTGTGACCTGTGAAGAAGGGCTGGAAATAATTGGGGACATGTGTGCGTGCATGCTCGTGTGCAAGCAGCATCTGAGCAACCATCCCTCCCTCCCTCCCTCCCTCCCTCTCTCCATCCATCCCAGCTCCCCGGAGGGCAGCCCATGCCTGGTACCTGATGGGAATTATCAAAATATCTTTATACAGTGACCCCCAGGGCCACCTCCCTGCAAAGGTCACTGCAATTATTCCCCCCTTCGTTCCTAATTCTTGGGCTGGGACTGGGGGAGGAAGAGGAGGATGAAGGGCACAGCTGAGGGGTAGGGATGGGGACCCAGGGCTCCGGGATTTCACCAAGAACTGCCAAAAATGCCCCCAGTTAATTGATGACTCTGAAGCACCCATCTGACCCCCAGGGAGGGGGTGAGGGACCCCCAGGGTGGGCTCATCCACTGCTGCAAGAGGCACCTGAGCTGTGAGAGGGGCTCAGCAGGAGGGGGACACAGGGGGTTACTGGGAGGGGGTGCTCCCCTCTGCCCTGTCCCAGTCCCAACTGGCTCTACCCCCTGTCTGTAGTGACTGTGCAGCCCCCAGACCCCCCAGCTCAGGACCTGGAGCCAGAGCCAAGACCCCCAGGCAACCAAAATCATGCTGAGGGTTCAGTGGGGAAACACAGCTGGGAAGGGAAGGGAAGGGAAGGGAAGGGAAGGGAAGGGAAGGGAAGGGAAGGGAAGGGAAGGGAAGGGAAGGGAAGGGAAGGGAAGGGAAGGGAAGGGAAGGGAAGGGAAGGGAAGGGAAGGGAAGGGAAGGGAAGGGAAGGGAAGGGAAGGGAAGAGAAGAGAAGCAGAGAGACCCGGACTTTGCAGGAAGGATGTTCAAACATTTTCCTCTCTTGCCTCAGCTGCACCTCAGCCACGGTTTCATAAATACAACCCGGGTAGCAGGGGCTATAATTTGGTGATAGCTACCCCAGGACATATCTAGCTACACTTCTGTTATTTTAATTAAATACTGCATTATGGTTTGTGACAACTCCATCGCTATAGCGCAAATGAATTTGGAATTAAAGTCTTACTTAGGCATTCCACTACTTCCCCCTCCCTTTCTCTCCTCCACCCCTCCGTGCTACAAAGCAAAAGGCTATAAAATCGAGATGTTTGTTCGTTTACAGATGGAGCAGCTTGGAAAAGGGAAAGGGGGGGGGAAAGGGGAGCTGGGAGAGACGGTGCCGAAGCGAAAGACGGGCGGGTTGTGGGGAGAGCACCAACGGGGGATGCTGAATATTAATTGTTATTTGTTAATTCTTCCCTTCCCCTTCTCCTCCCAAGCTTTTCTGTGGGAGCTGCTTTTACCCCCGATTCTTATTTTAAACTCTTAATTTGTGGCTGTGGAGAGGACGAAGCGCTGGAAGTTTGAGCCCTTTGGGGGCTTGGGTCATCGGGAAGGGCACGGGCAGAGTTATGGCAAAGGGAAACTTTTTATTTTACGCCCGGGCCTGGGCGTTTCAATTCCATCCATCTATTAACTCGTCTCTAATGAAACTAGACTGTACGTGACATTTTGCAATATAACTGCTTTAAATGTTACCACATCAATTGGTTTAAATGTTACCCGCGCCTCATGAACCGGGAGATGGTTTTATAATTATCTCCGTCTCTCTCTAACGAACAAAGATTTTTTTTTTTTTTTTTTTTTTTTTTTCTTTGCAACTGTCTGCGATTTTACATCAGCAAAAGAAACAAGAGCTCCTGCTCCCACCCCACTTCCCATCGCCACGACCCCAAGTGAAATTTCCATTTAGGAAATAAACTGGGAAATCGTTGCTAAGGCTGGAAACAAAAGGCTTGGGTTTGGTTTGGGGTTTTTTTTTTTTTCCCCCTTTTTGTTTATTTTCTTTTTTGCCACCTATTTGAAACGGGGCACCAGCAAATGTCCCCCCCACCCTGTGCCCTGCCACCTCCCTGGCAGATTGGTGGGGGGCTCATTCCTAAATCTCTGCCTCATCAGAGCTGAGCTGACTCGGGAGGAGCTGCTGGGTCGAACGGCGGCTTTGGAAAATGGAAGGATTGTCACACTTAGAGACACAAATTTCCCCTGTAATATATTCGAATGGAAACCTCTGAATCCAATACTACACGGGCATATCTAATAAATTCACAATATTTCAGCCTCAACAGCCTACAACGGTTAGTTTTAAAGATTTATGTGGTAAAAAATTACTCGGTGATGAATATAGTTTATTCTGTGCAGTATTGGAGGGTATAAGGAATTAAACTACTGTCTTTAACACGGAATTTATTATTACCTCTGTCAAAGCCAAAGTCTTTAACAGCTTTTATTATAAATTTCAGTGCAAAATAAATGGCCAGAGCACATCTTAAACCTTCAACCCCCTCCAGTGGAACCATGTGCCAGCCCAGGAGAAGTTCACAGGCCAGGGGGCAACGTCTCAGCTGCCACCCAAACCCATCAGGGATGGCACTGGGGTACCAGAACCAGGAGGAAGGGGCCACCACGTGTCCCTGTCACGGCCACCACTGCCCCTTGGGTGACCAAGGTCACCCACTGGGAGGGCAGAATGGGGCGGTCGGAGCTGGTTTGGGGTGAAAGCAGAGGGGTTGGGGAAAAATCTGAGATGGAGCAGCGGGAACGCGCGGGTGGGGGAAAATCTGGGATGCGGGACTGGGGATGTGTGGGTGAGTCCCTGTGGATGGAGGAAAAATTTGGGATGCAGCGACGGGGACGTGTGGGTGAGTCCCTGTGGATGAGGCAAAATCTGGGAGTCAGCCCCAGGGCCAGGGGGACGGGGCAGGATCTGGGATGCAGGACGGGGGCTGCGTTGGGCATCACCAGCGCTGCCTCCCCGGCGCTCGGCCACCCTTTTGTCCTCGCCTGTGCCGGGTGTCCCCTCATTTATAAAAATTACCTGGGAGGAATGAGGCTGCCAGGGGCTTGTTCTGGACGATTGGTTCCCTCGGGGGGGGGGGGGCGGGTGGGGGGCTGGCAGGGGAAGGATGGTTGGTCCTCGCTTGAATTTGACCGGTGTGTGACCGTTGCCTTCCAGCTGACCCTGCCGGCCCATCCCCAGCCCTCCCAACTCGGGAAGCCTCCCAGAGGGGTTATTAATGGGACCTGAACCCCTTCCCCACCCCCGGAGCCCATCTCCTCAGCCCAACCCACTGCAAAGAGAGGGGGAGGGGGGTGAACCCCCCCACCCCGGGGACGCAGCTGCGCGCTGAGCCCCGACGGGCTCGTTCCACGTGTGCTCCATCACCCACCAGGTTCAACGCAATGGGGAGGGGGGGGGGGGACACGGGACCGTGGCCTCTCCCCGTCAGCCAGATGGCCCTAAATCCAGGACAAAAATGCCACTAGATGTCACCACACGCCTTCGGCTGGGAGTTTGGGGGGTGGGAATCTGGATGCACGCATCCCCCCCCCCCCGCCCCCCTCCCTCCTCCCTTTGCTTTCATTGCAAGCAATTGAGAGAATTAACTTCCCGGGTTTATGGCCTGCTTGTCACATCCAACTAAGCCCACTTAAAATAGGAAGTCTCACTGCATTCAAATAATTATCATAATATACAAATCACTCAGCCAGGGGACAAGGGACTGAAAGGTGCCGGGGGAAAGGGACACGGTGCCCGGGGCTGCCTGGGTTTGCTGCTTTCCCCATTCCCCTAAAATCCACGTCCTGGTGGGGTGACTCTTTTGGGGTCTCTGCAAAGCAGGGTGATGGGGTGGGGTGTATGACCCCCCCCTCCCCTGTTACCCCAGCAGCACCGGGGTGCAACAAAGCACCGGTGGCACTTGGGGGGTGACAAGGAGCCTCCTGCCCGGGTCTGGGGGGGACAAGGAGAAAAGCCCACGGCAATGGCACTCCTGGGGCCCCGGGTCAAACCCCCGGGTGCTGGGGGACACAGCAGCAAAGGGACCCATGTGGCGGGTGACGACGTTGCCCTTGCTCCAGGCGAGGTCCCCCCAAGCTCCTGATGCCCCAGACTAAAAATCACTTTTCCCAAATCACTTTTCCCCCCCTGTGGGTGCTGGAAATGTCAGGCAGGAGCCGGGCAGCAGCCGGCGGGTGCTTCAGAGCCAGCAGATGGGTTTTTATCTCAGCTCCTATTTCATGAGCAGGCAGAGGCAGCGCCCGGCGAAAGCGGCAGCGAGTTTGCTTCTGCGAGATTAATTCCACGAAATTAATTAGGACAAGATTGAAAAGGAAATTAAAATGCAGCTGAGTGAACAGCCTTTTCAAACACCTTTCCCCCCCCCCCTTTCATCCTTTGCCTTTCTCTCCCTAACACCCCCCCCCCCCCCCTCATTTCCTTCTCCCAAGCCCAGTGCCGTGGCCGCCAGCATCCGTCGCACAAAGTAATTTACAGGGGAAAAGCTCCCAGGACCCATCGGTTCCGTGCGAGGAAGCCAGCACAAGAGTAGCAATCTGGAGCCACTGAAGGGAGCAAAAACCCCGTGGTGATGCCAAGCTGTGTCCCTGAGCTGGCAAGGGGGGGACCAGACCCACCCGGCCCCATCGCCGGGATGGACCCAGGCACCGGCAGTGGTTTGGGTATCACCCCTGGGGATGCTCCTGGGGTCCCCCCCCCAACACACACCCCTGGACAAATGAGGTGACAAGCTGGGATTGTGGGTACAGTGCCTGGAATGCATCAGCCCCATCCTGGGGTGGGCAGAGAGTTGCTCAATGTCACCATAAAGCGCTTTGGGATCCACAGATGGGGAACTCTCAGCTCTCCAGAAGGGGGTGGTGAAGCCCAACCCCAACACGCAGGACCTGGCCCCAAATACAGCAGCTACTGATGGGCCTGGCCCCACTGAGGTGGGAACGTGCCCTGTGCTGCTCTGGGTCTGGCCTCGAGGGCTCTGATGGATGGACACAACCTCCAAGGATGGCTGACATGGCCACCACAGCTCCTACGCCCATCATGGTGGCATCTGATCTCCTGTTCCACCCCAGGGCCACCAAACTCAATCCCATTCTTTTTTCCTCAGCTATAAAACCCAGACTTGGTCTTGACAATCTGAGCCCTGGAGGTGCTCCTCACCTCCAAAGCTCTGTGCCCACCACAGCTGAGCCACTGCCACACGTGTCCCCCTTCCCACGTTGGGCTCATTGGGTGCCCACTGGGGGGGCAGATGGGGTGAAACCACCAAATTCATCCTTGTTCCCATGCCAGACTGGGGTAGAAAACACAAAAACACACTGCAAAACACCACCTGCACCCTGCAACACCCCCCAGTCCATCACTGTCCTTGGGGTGCAAAGAGCAGCCCCTCAGACCCTTCCCTCTTCCTGTGACAGATCAGGGGCCCCTGGCAAAACAGCACCCACAGAATGGGACCCTCCAAGTTCACCACTGCCCTTGGGGGTGCAGCCTGTGTTGCAAACCAAAGTGCAGCCCCTGCAGCCACTGCAAAAGACCAGCAGCAAAATGCAACCCCCCACACCCCCAGCTCATCTCCCTCCCTGTGCCAAGTCCCTGCAAACCATCACCCATCAGACACAACCACCCCAGCTCCCCCCTGCCAGCCAGGGCCACCACGAGCCAGAGGGGACCGGTTGGGAGCTGGGACAGAGCCCTGGGGGGGCCACGCAGGGTGGCAGAAGGGTCACAGCCCCCGGGGGGGGTCTGCTTGACCCCTGGATGCAAACATTTAATGTATTCACCTGCCTGTGCTTGCTGAAGGGAGCCCTGGTCACACCCGGCTGAGCAACTCCATTACCCCTGTGATACCTGAGCAACAGCACGTCCAGACTCCATTAAAGTGGAAAAAATTAAAAAAAAAAATAGAAAACAATCTTGCTTTGGGGCACTGGGAACACCACGTGTGGCACTGGAGGGAGCAGGGTGCTGGGTGCTGGTTCCCACGTGTCTGCTCCCCCCCCTGCTCTCTCCATTAAATCACTGTTTTTTTATCCATTTCATCAGTTCTTGACCTTGCCAGGGAGCCCCAGCCCCGGGAGGGTGGAGGTGGGGCTGGTGCTGCTCTTACCTTGCTGAGGATGTAGATGAGGTCCCCACGCTGGAACGGGAGCTCGTCGGGGTGCTCACTGCTGCAGTCCCACAGCCCCTGGTAGTAATTGGCATAATCTGGCCCAGGAGCTCCTGGGGTAAATTAAAAAAACCAAAAAAAACAGGTCAGGGGGAGAGGGAATTCCATGGGGATACATTGGGGTGGTGGAGGAGAAGGGTGGGGATTTTTTCAGGGGGGAAGGAAAGAACTGTTGGTGTTATTTGTGTTGCATTTTAATTAAAAGGTTTGGTGCTGCAAAAAAAAACCCCAACAAACCAAACCAACAAACCTAAGGGGCTGGTCAATAAATAAATGCAAGAACTACCAGTAAATACACAGAAACACCTTGACAAATGCTTCAATTTCTGAAAGCCCTGAATTAAAGGGAACCAAATTCCTTCTCCCCCCCAGATCCCTCGTCTCCTCCTCAGCCTCAAACCCAACTCCCCCTGGGGGGGACACCCAGAGTTTGGCCAAGCAGGGGACATGTGGCAGCAGGACTCGTGTCCCTGCCATGGTGCTGCTGAGTTATTGGCCATGGCAGAGGCCGTGGAAGAGGAGAACTGTTAATTAAGACCGGGCCTTGCAGAGGGCCTCAGGGAGGATGCTGCTGGGGAAGGTGACAGCCAAGTTTATTTATTAATCAAAGGCAGCGAGCAGGGGATTGCAGGAGATGGAGCAGGGGCTGCTCAGCAAGCAAAGAACTCGACCTGGAGAGCCTGGAGCAGGGACAGGGATGGGAGGAGAGCAGGGAGCCTCCAGCCCCTCTTCCTGGGAGGGCAGAGAAAGTCCCCAAATTCCAGGGGATGACACAGGGGATGGCTCAGGGCTCCATCCTCCCATCGGGGTGGGAGTTTGGGAAGGTTCAGTGTCCCTGAGCACAGACTGGAAAGAGGAGGGGACATGAGAGAAGGGGACATGAGCCAGCAAGCTTTTTTTTTTTTTTTTTCCCCCTTTTTTTTCCCTTTTCCAATCTGCTGCAAGCCATGGATTTGGGCTGAGGAGGCTGTTGGCAAATGGTGCCAAGGCTGGGGACAGCCCAGGACTAAATGTCTGCATGAGCTTTCTGGAAAACATCTCAGCAGCATTCCCAGAACAGAACATTTCCATCTTTGCCACCTCAGAAGGGCATTTCCCACCCCAGAGACCAAAGCCACCACGAAAGGTGGAAACCCATCAAGGGACAGAAATCATCCCCCCTGAGATGGGACCAGCCCAGCCTGATGATGGTTTTGCAGAGTCCCATGACTGGAGGAGCTGCTTCTCTGCCCAGTTTGCAGCCTGGGAAGGTGGCTTGTCCCAGTGCATCCAACAGACCCTTCACAGAAACAAAAAAAAAAAACAAAAAACAAAACAAACCCAAAAAAACCAAACTTCCCCGAAAATTCCCTGTTTCTAAGCACAGAAGGAAACTGTTAAAATGGACCAAAGGCTTCAGGTCCTTGGCACAGCACCAAGGTGGGGGTGACTCCAGATGTCACGACATGGACATCTCTGTGATGTGACCCCCATGGATAATTAAACCCTGTAAAATGACATTTTGCAGGGAGTAAGAAGGGGAGGGGGGGGAATGATCTGAGCAGCGGGGCTGTACCAGTGATCTGTGCTGCTCTGCCACACAGCTGAACCAAGCCCAGAAAAAGCATAAATAGAAAATATCCAGCACATGGTGGAGGAAATGTTTCTAATAGGGTATCAGGGACTGAGTGATAAGGGTGCAGCTGGAGTGCTGTGCCCAGATTTGATCACCTAAATATGAAAAAGGACATTACAGAGAGGGATAATGGCACAGCAGGGAGCCCATGGAATGACTCAGGGACTTGGGGAACTTAAATAGAAAGGCTGGGATGGGATAAAAAAAAAAAAAAAAAAAAAGAAAAAAAAAAAAGAAGTAGGTCTGCATCCTTTGGAAAGTATTAAAGGGGGAGCAGAGAGTGGCAAGGAAAAGATTGTGAAGGGAATAAAAGGAGTAGAAGCTCCTGAGTTATTTAAGCTTGTGCTAAGAGCAGGAATCAGAGGTTATGAACTGGAGGCAGAGGAAATCTCAGGGCGTGTGGGCACTGAGGATGAGGCAGGAACAGCTTTGGAAGGAGCCAGCAAGTGGTGTGATGAACAAAAAAAGGTCATTCCAGGCAGGGGGGAGGATGACACTGGGAGGTGGAGGTGACCTGGTATGGGGGGACAGTGCTTGGCACCCACCTCCTGGTGTCCCCTGAGTGCCAGGGAACTGCTGCTCTCCTGAACAATCCCAAATTCCAGTGGGAATGGGCTCCTGCTGCTGTGCTGAGTCCCTGGGCTCAGCAAACCAGCCCAATGTGACAAAAACATCATTTTCTTCTGCAGCTTGAGCTTGCCCCAAGCAGGGGCTGTGGGAGAGGCACCATCCCCATCCCCCCAAACCCCTTTGCTCCTGGGCTGTTTCCCCAGCAGCCTCTTGATGCTGAAAGCCACTGACAGCTCAGGGGGGGTCCTGGCTCTGCTGGTGCTGAGTGAAACCTCCTGCCAGGCCAGGCAGGGGCTGAGGGCTGTGACACACGAGGGGATTTTCATCTTCCAAGCCGAGGAATTTTGCTGTCTTTGGGGGGTGCTGGCATCACAGCAGCAGCAGCAGCAGCAGCAGCGTGGTGAGGAACAAATGCCTGGAGCTCCCAGGGCTGCTCCAGCAGTGCTGCAGCCTCCTGGCTCTTGGCAAGGAGAAACAAAAGCTTTCCATCAGCCAAATGCTCATCTGGCTCTTTGGCTGCCTGGTGGCATTAAGGCACAAGGGGCCCTCCCAGCAGCTCCTTCTCCCCCTTGCTCCACTTGGACAGAAGCACAAAATGACCCAAGCAGAAAGCTCCCAGATAACCTTTCCCTCTTGAACTGCAGCCCAGCACTTCAGGAGCAAGAGCCTGATCTATTATTTAGTGTAAAAACCAGAGGCAGGACTGGAAGCCATCATGCCCGTGTTAATTAGGGGATGGGTCCTAACGAGGAACAACAACCAGGACGGGGGGGGCAGAGGCTGCTGGTGCTGAGCAGGGGTCTGGCAGGGCTCTGACAGGCAGGAGCCAACATCCACGGGGTGGCCTTGGGGTACAGGGACACGGTGACATTGTCAGCATCACCCCCTGACCCCCACCCCAGGATGGGCTGTGAAAGCAGCTGTGAAAGGAGAAGGAAAATGCCTGCAAGTCCCCTGTCCCCCTGCTCTCCCCACTCAGTGCCAAGGAGTGTGGGCACAGACAAGTGTCCAGCCCTGTCTGGAGACCACAGGATGGTGGATAAGGAGCAGGATGTTGGGTTTTTCTGGGTGGCACCAGCTGCCAAGCCACTTGTGGTGCTGGGGGATAGGAAATGAGCCCCACAGACCCAGGAGGAGGGGAAAAACACTGACCTGCTGCAGTCCCTGGGAGTGTCTGGGATTCAGCCCTTGCCTGTGCTCCCAGGCTTTGGGGAGAAATGGGTCCAAGTGTCCTCCAGGGCTGGGGACAATGGCCCAGGAAACACTAAAGGGAACTAAAGGGAACTTCCAAAACCACCAGGAATCCTGGAATCATTCCGATTGGAAAAGGTGTTTGTTCCCAATATCTGATCTCAACCTTGGGTCCTCCTGGAGCAGGAGGAGGGAGCAGGAAGCTCTCCTGAGCTGGGCTTTGCCAGGAGGATGTGTTTATCCCTGCAGAGAGGAGCAGCAGGAAGCCCCTGGTCCAGCCCTGGCTGCTGGGACACAAACGTCACTTTCCTGTTCCTGGGAGGAAACGGGGATGGAAAACGGAGCAGGTGGGAGCAGGGAGGAAACAGATCTTCCGCTCCCAGCCCGTGGAGTGGGTCCTTAAGGAAAAATCAGAGGTGGGGGGGCCCTGGTGAGCTCCTGGTGCTGGTTCCTGGGGTGGTGCCACGTGTCCTGCCCGCATCCCTCCCCGTTGCAGCTTCCTCTGGGCCAGGACTCGCTTCCTGCCCTCTCCCCAGGATGGTTCTGTCCCAGGGTTTCTCCTCAGGATGCAGCAGGGGGGGTTGGCTCCAGGATGGGCCCAGGGACAGGGATGGGAGGGAGATGCATGGGAGATCCTTCAGCACAGGGAGCTCATGGGGCAGGGGAAGGGGTGGATGCTCTGGGGCTTCTCCACCCCACCCCACGGGGTGCTCATCCAAAAAGGAGAGGAAATCCCCATGGTCTGGAGAAGATGGGGAGAGCTCCCAAACAGGAGTTGTCAGAACCTCACCAGTCACCCCTTGCTCTGCTCTCATCCTTCCCACCCACCCACCCACACCCCGTGGGGTGTTCAGAGGTCTCTGGGCTCAGACCCCCCAACCCTGGAGATCCCTGGGTTGGCCAAAAGGTGCTGGGCTCTCACCTCTTCTCTGTCTGCTCCCAGCAGCCTCCTTGTCCTCGGGGCAGGGGTGGTCCAGGTCCTGCTCTGGGGGGGAGAAAAAGAGAGAAGTCAGAGAATCATAGAAGAGTTTGGGTGGGAAGGAACCTCTAAAGGTTTCGTGGTCCAAGGGCTGTGAGTTTTCTGCTGCACCAAAACCCCCGGCAGGCAGAGGGCTGAGAGAGCCTCCGACTGTCAGGATAATAAATCCCTGGCTTAATTGTGAAGAGTGGAAGGGAGGAAGTCACAGATAATATTTTAAGATGCGTTGCATAAAAAATATGAATTGTTGTTAACACTGCTACAAACAAATCACTTCTTATGGCCTCATAAATTTTGGCAGCACCTCGCCGAGAGCCCCGTCGGAAGAGAAACTTCCTGCATGGGACTCAGAGTCTGGAGAAAACAAGAGAGGGAGAAGAAATGCCAGGACAGAAACACGAGGAAGGGTGGGGGGAGAGAAGTGGAAATTAAGGAGGAGAAAGGGGCAGAGAAGGGCGGGGAGGGGGGTTGCAAGGAAATAACAAGAAATGATGCCATGGGAGAGGTGACGCTTGATGGGGAAGCCCTAAGCAAATGGGCAGAGGCTGATGGGAGCCAGGATCTACCTGCAAATGAGTTTAAATAAAATTATTTAACACCAAGACAGGTAGAACCCATCCAACCTCAGCTGCCCTGGGTGCTGGGGCAATGTGGGTGCAGAGCACCCATATCAGCTGCCTCCACAGCTTTCCTTCTGCATCCAGGGACAAGAAGTGACAGGGACAGACCCAAAAATCAAGTTAAAAACCTTCCAGAAAGCCAAATTGCTCCTCAGGACCTCATGCACAGCCCAGGCACAGCTGGAGCCAGGGCAGGAGTGATGTCCCTGCTGCATCTCAGGGGATGTGGCTTTGCTGTCACCTTTAGAGGTGATAAAACCCAAATTTGGGGCTCCTGCCCAGGGCAGGGCAGGGATGTGGTGCTTGGGGCACTTGTTGAGGAGGTCAGGGCCATCTCTGCCCCTGAACAATGGAAATCAGGTCCCACCCTCACTGCTGGGGGGTGGTGGCTCCCCCATTAGAGAGGGGAGAAGCACCAAGGATCTTTCCTAAATAAATCAGACTTGATTGTAAAACTTGGCTGCTGACGAGACAGAACCTCGTTAGCATTGATCCTAAAATAAATTATTGAAAGTGGCTTTTGCCTGCTCTTTGCATTTGTATTAGAGAAGGTAAACATCTCCAGACCAGCACCCCCCACCCCATCATTCCCACCCACACCCCCCAGTCCTGTCTGGATTCCTCTAGACAGGCACCAAACTCTCTAACCTCACCTAACCTATTCTGTGCCTCAGTTTCCCTTTCTTTTGAAATTCTCCACTCTGCTGACCACTCTCTCTGTGCCTTTTCCAAAGGGTGCTGGGAGGAAAAAAACCTTTTTGGTGCCCTGGGAGGCTGCTGGGCTGTGACAGATGGAGGCTTTTTTGGAGGGAACAGAGGAAAAACCACCTGGGATGTTTCCTGGGGCCAGCCAAGGGCTCTCCCTGCCCACAGCCTGGGTGCAGACCCCTTGGGAGGGCCCCAGGCTCAGTCCCTGTGGATTCTGAGCTGTGCAACCCAGGGATGGAGCCCATAGGGATGGAAGCAGCTCCCCTCCACCCCACAGGCTGTTAGGACCAGGGATTTTTCCAAGTCAGGTCTGGAAGTGATGCTTTTCCCTTCCCAAGCCTGGCTCTGATCTCAGCCACCATCTGGATTCCAGAGCACTGAATCAGAGGGAAAAGGCTGAAAAAAGCAGCTCCTGGGGGCTGTGCTGCTCCCCCCCACTTGCAGAGCATCCCCACCTTTGCTGGGGCACCACATCCCTGAGCACCCACACCTGGGGTCCTGAGCCCCCCCGGAGCAGGCAGGGCATTGGGCAGATTCTCAGAGGAGCTGTGTTTTAATGTAAGCAATTTGATTCAATTTTCCACTCTATAAAATTACCCATCACTGCTCGTTGCTTCCTAACAGACACCTTCACTCTTAATTTAACAATCCTATCGAATTCTGCCAGGGAAATTGGAAAAATTTATCACCTGTGAAATTTTATTTTTCCTTGGTTGTATCTGTTTTTGTAAAACTTCATTAACGACGATGACTTGCTGAGGAAATTATCTCCTCAACTCCCCTCTCCTTTCTCCCCCCTCTCTGCCTCTCTGTTTTCACCCGGGACCCCGAGGGGACCCTGCTGTGGATGGGGACCCTCCCTGTGCTCCTTGGGGTGTCCCCAGGGGGTCCCAGACATCTTCTCCCCACTCACAGGTTCTACCCCAAAGTGCCACCACCACCTACACCCAGCCCAGCAGGGAACTGGGGGATGCAGGGGGCAGGGAGGGCAGAGCTGGGGCAGTGTCCTGCGTGGTGTCCTGCGTGGTGTCCCAGCCATGTCCCCATCTGATGCTGCCATTCCAGCAGGAAGGATGCTCCAGCTCCCACCACTCCTCTCTGCACCCTGGCCCAGCACAGGGGTGACACTGGGTGGGGACAAGGGGTTTGGGGACTCTGAGGGGGGGAGGCTTGGATGAACCCCCAGGGAAAGCTCCAAGGAAACCCAAGCACCAGGACCAAAGGACCCTGCAAAAGCTCTGCCAGAGCCAGGACCTTCAGCCAACCCTCCAGCTGCCTTAGGAACATCCCAGCAAGCTCTGGTGAAGGTGGGGTGGGTGGGACAGAGAAAGCTCCAGAATTAAAGGGAAGGTTTGGCTGGGATGTCCTCTCCTCCATCTCTGCAGCCTCAGCATCAGGGAAGGAGCAGGAGAGGAACATCCCTGGGGACCAAGGGCAGAGCAGAGATTCCCTTTGGCAGCAAGGATCAGGCAAAGATCTCAGGCACCATAAACCCTTCTGGGGCATTTTACATATAATATATATATATATATTTAATTACTACAGTTCTAAATTTCTGAAATAAATAAGAAGCAACAAGGACCTCTTCTGCACCTCCCAACACAGACACCAAGGGACCCCTCATATTTCAGTGACCCTGTTAACCAAACCCTGGGACTTCTCACATCAGGATTTGGCACAGATGCCAGGAACAGGATCAGTCCTGGCTCCTCTGGCCCACAGCCACTGCCCTGCTACCTCCAGACCCCTGCACTGGTAGTGAACAAGCCCTGGTCTTTAATGCAATTATCTGATCATCCCATGGAAGGCCACTCATTGTGTTACAGCCAGGACTGCATGCCCAGAGGGAGCATTTTCATCATCTAAACCAGCCCAGAGATTCCACTCTCACCAAACCTAATATGGCTCAAACATAACCCCTGAAAGCCCCACCTGGGTTTACAAACCCTCAGCCTCACCAGAACAAAAAGGTTTTGCTCTTTTGGCCCAGCATGAACAAAGAAACGGGGTCAAACCTTTGAGTTTTGGGTCCCTTAAACTCAGCAGAGCCTTTGGATGTTGATTCCAAGCCCATGTGTGATGTGACTGAGGTTTGCAGGGCTACAGCCAGGGGGTGGCTGGGGCTTTGACCTCTTTATTTAGTTGCTCACCTGGCAAAACCTCATAGATGTCATCCTCTTCCATCTCCATGTCTGCTTCCTCCTGATTCAGGGTCCTGTTGTGGGATGCTGTGTGCACAGAGTCAGAACTGTCCACGTCATTGTAGAGCTCTTCATCTTCCTCCTCATCATCATCACAGGGGATGGTGAAGGAGTTCAGGTCTGGCAGGAGAGAGCACAAGCATGGGGAGAAAGGGCACAGGACCAGCTGATGCTTCCAGTGAGCTGAAACCAAGTACCAGAGCCCATCCCCTGGGACTTGGTGCTCACTTTGGACCTTGCAGGGAGGGAACCATCCCCTTGCTCAACCCATGAGCACCTGGTGGGAAGGAAATGGGATGGAAGCTGAGATGAGGCTAAAACAAAGGACAGACCCAAGGAAGGGTGGGAAATGCTGAAGGACAAAATTCATCAAGTGCCTCAAGGAATGGAGTCTGACCCCAACCCCTTCCCTGCCCCACTTGGGGCATCTGAGGGATCACCCAACCCTGGCCAAGCTGCCAGACTCACCTTTCAGGAGGAACTGGATCTGATCCACCCAATCTTCAGCCTCTGCTGGGCTTGGAGCTGTGAACTGGGGAGAGGGGCACTTGTTACTGTGCTGCTGCTTGCATGGAGGGAGAGGTTTTTCATGACACCAATTTTTAGGCTCCCCCTGCCTGGACACTCAGCCTGAAGGTTTAAATTGAACCTGAATCTGAACTGCTTATTTAAAAATGGGCTTTCCAAACCCAACCCTCTCTATGTTCTCACTCAACCCTGTGCAAAGGGATCCCAGGATCCCTCTTGTGCCAAGAGAAAATCCCTGCTGAGCTCAGCTGCCCACAGGGAGAAGCAGCAGGACTTTTTGGGTTGTTTCGCAGGGGTTTGGACACTTGCAGCCTCCCTGAGCCTCCAGCTCCAACCTGCACCTCTGCCCCAGGCCTGGCTTTTGGACCTTGAGCCCAAACCAGCCCAGAAGCTCCATTTTCCCTCCAGTTCCTACCTCATAGGAGCGTTTGCCAGGACAGGTTAACTCGAAGCAGCATCTCCTGCGGGAGTCCCTGCGCAGGTGAGGAGCCACCCGGGCACTGTAGTGCTCAATGGAGAAGTTGCCTTTAGGTTGTTTGCCTGGAAAAAGAAGCAAAACCCTCTAAATAACACAGCTTGCACCTTGCCATCAAGCTGGCTGCACTTCTGTGAGGTGTCCCTGCCCACGGCAGGGGTGGCACTGGGTGGGATTTAAGGTCCCTTCCAGCCCGACCCACTTTCTGATTCAGTGATTTGGAAGATGACAAAACCCCCAGAAATCAACCCTTGGCTCCAGCCCCCACCTCTGCCCCCTGCACTGATCCTGCTGGGGTGAGAGGAGGACAAAGGGAGGAGGTCAAAGCTCCAGCTCCATCCCCACACCCACTGGGGTTCAATCCTCTCCTCGTCACTGCAAACCAAAGCTGGAGGTGTGGGGGCTTTGGAGCCGTGGTCCTGGCTGGGAGGAGGAGGAGGGGAAAGGCATCTGCCTGTCCATCTCATCATGCCCAAATCTGCTGGAGATATTGCTCTCTGTTTATAGGCACCTGATGGAGCATGACTGCAAAATATTTATGTCCACTGCCAGGTGGGTTATGTACAGTCACACAGGGGGGCAGCTGATGGAAAACCTGGTACACACAGCTCTGGGGCTCTCTGCTCTTGTTCTTCACCTATAAAGGTGTTTTTTGGGGAAAAAACCCACAAGCTGAGTTCTACCTTTTGAGGAGAACCTCCCTGTTGTGCTCCCCCTGCTCTCCTCCAGCCCTGTCCCTGTCCTCAGCCTCCACCCCAAGCTTGGGGACAGGGCAGGGACCTCACTTCTTACTTTTCTCGTTGGCATAGTAGTAAAAAGTCTTTCTGTGGAGGACACACCACCTCTTCTGCCACTCTGACCCAAAAAAGCTGTGCTCTGGAAAGAAGAGAAAAAGAGTAAAAAAAATGTTAATTTCTGTTCTGTCGTTGTGTGCTTCAGCTGCATATTTAGAGGAAAGAATAATTTATTATTATTATTTTTATTTCCTAACAGACTCCTGCAGATTTCTGGCACAAAATTCAGGTGAGCAAATTTAGATCCAAAACCTCAGCCAAGGAGGAGAGAACCAACCCATCCTACCAGGCTGGAGCCTCTGCAGCCTTCTCCAGCACTGACCCAGGAGGTTTTTATTGTTTCTTTGGGTTCAACCTCCCCAAATCAGGTTTCAGTCTTTTTCTCTGTCATTGGAGCAAGCAGGGGGCCAGCTCCACAGCTGATGGCCATGAGTTAAAACGGGGCTGTTCTTGCCTCATACCCCCTGCCATACAGCAAATAAATCAAGATAAAATCCCAGTGATGAGGAAATAATTTGTAGCTTTCACAAGAGCCAGCAAAATCAAGATAAACCCCAGGCTGACTCACAGCCCTTATCTCAACTTGCTAATGTGTGTGATGCTACCAACTCCCTTGTCTTCCCTGGGATTTTATCCTCATTAGGTATTAGAAGGGCACATCTTGCCTTAAGAGGACTGGGCTGCTGCTTTAATTCAATTGTTGGGTTTTAATCTTTTTCTTTTTTCTTTTTTTTTCTTTTTTTTTTCAGTTTGATGATCTGCAAAGGAGGAAAATAAATGCAGGCTGTGCCCTCCCTGGGTGCCTGAGAGCAGCCTGGAAGGTTCTGCCTGTGCCTGCAGACAAAGCTGCATCTTCCTCTCTGCTCTTCAGCTGAAAATTGGAGTTTTTGGTAATTCAGAGGTGACCTGAATTACCCCCAAACCTGATGGTGCACTTTACCTCGGGACTTCTTCTCCAGATATCCTTGCTTCAAAATGTTCCCTTGGACAGGCCTGGGCGTGATCTCCTCCAGTCCTAGAGAGAGCAGAGCAGAGCTTTGGCATCTCCCATCTGCACAACAACCCCTCAGCAGGGTTTTTTCAGCCTCCTTTTCTACAGAAGCAGCCTGAGAAGCCAGACTGGGGGTGAAAGTCCTGGCTCCCATCATCTCACCAACCAGGGGTTGGAACTGGATGATCCTCGAGGTCCCTTCCCACCCAAACCATTCCAATTCCTAACCCTGGATGCAGGATCCCAGGAGCCCTCAAGGAAACCAGGACCCTGCCATGGTTTAGTGGTGGCCCTGGCAGTGCTGGGGATGGGGTTGGATTTGCTGATCTTATAGGGAAAAATGATTCTGAGTCAGTGATGTGCATGGGCACAGAGCCCCAGCCTCAGAGCCTGGTGATGCTGCTGGAGGGGATGCTCAGCTCCTCACCCCCAGACAAGGTTCTTTGGGTTCCTGGCAGCAGGAAGGAGCTGCTCAGCTTTATGGATTTGGTGTCTGCTTTATCTCAGGCCACAGCAGCTCTCCCTGGACTGATGGCTCTGCCTGCACAAGGTGATGGCCACATCCCATCCTCACCTCGGGACAGGATGTCCCCCAGGCCACGTCTGGCTGCTGAGCAGCCCTCCCCTTCCTCTCCTGCTCATCTCCTGACACAACAGCTTGTATGAAAACACAACAAAAAACCCCAAACAACCCAATGCCCCCAACCACCTCCCTGTGCCCAGGTTCTTCCCAGGATCCCAGCTCACAGGAGCCCCTCTGCTTTTCTCTGTCTCGCCAGCACCCAGCTCTCAGCCCCATCCATCCCCGCTGTCACCCCCCTCCTTCACAGCCTATTTTCTTTTTTTCTTTTTTTTTTTTTTTTGGTGTGTTTTATAGTTCCCAAACTCTGGGCTGGCCATAAATCTTCCCCAGATGGGTCTCGGGGCGAGCGGCAGACACAAAGAGAAGCAAAGTTTGGGTTGGTGGGAAGGCTCCTCCAGGTCTGTCTGCTCTGCTGGCTGAAACCCAGGCCCTGCAAAGAACAAACCCTCGGCTTGTGCAGAGCTGCCAGAGGGGATTCAGAGCAGGGAAAAGCTGGGATCCAGTGGGATTGCCCCTCTGCAATGGCTGCAGGACACAGCCAGCCCCTTCCCGGGCAGAAAATCTCATTTTTTCTCCAGCACTTGCCCAGCAAACCCCGGTTTGGGCTTTTCTTTAGCAACACTGAGTCCCCCAGTGTTTTTTTTCTTACAACCCAACCCTTTGTTGGATTGTAACAAACCCGAGCCCCTGCTCCTTTTGCAAACACAAATGTCATTTTCTGGGATGTTTACGATGATGGAAACAGAACGGTGCTGCCGGGTGCAGGGGGGGGGGCCCTGTGAGTATGAATATGACATTAATGTGCCCAACGCCAGCTCCCCCACCCTGCTGGCAGGAGCATAAAAAATGCTTGAGTGAAACTTTTATTTAGATGTGAAGAATCCAGGCCCCAGCGGGGTGATGGAGGCAGCCCCAGTGAGATCCCATCAGCGCCAGCGCCGGAATTGAATTACCCAGGGGGGGAAGGCAGGAGCTGCCCGTGCTGCTTCGCTTCTTTAATTTCATTTATGCTCAGTCCATTATCAGCATGGGGCTTCCCTCCATCCCACCCCCCCACACACACCAATCCCAGAAAAGCAGCTGCAGAAATTGCCAGCGTGCAGGATGCTGCCGTGGCTTGAGCCAAAGGATGTGTCCAACCACCCTGGGCCTCTCCAAGAGGCACTTTCTGCTCTTTCCTCCCTTGCCAAGAGGGATCTGGGGGTATGCAAGGAGCTTCCGAATGGCACAAAGGGTGGGGAAGCAGCAGGGACACCGTGAGAGCCCCCAGCAGCCTCTTCCAGCCCCCTCCTCACTCACCATTTCTTGGCTCTTGCCCGTGAGACCCCCCTGGGACAGCTTCTGCCTCCTCGGGGTGCTTGGCTCTACTTGAGATCAATTTTCCACTAACACAGACCCCACAGGTCGGGTTATTTGGGGGTTCCAGGTGCCAGGCTGGCAGCTCACTGGGGCACCTTGGTGGCATCACCTCCAAAACACCCTCAGGACCCCAAATTTCTCCTGCACTCCAAGAGACCTCGTGCCTCAGTTTCCCAGAAGGGAAATCAGGACAAAAGGAGACTCCCTTCTTCTTAGACCCTCTCTGGCTGCTCAGACAAGTTCAGACAATTAAGGAGGGGTTGGGAGGCCTGATTTGATTGTGTGGGGCTCTGGAAAATCTACATTTTACAGAATGTGACATGAAGAGGGCAGCTGTCACCTGTGTTACACACAGAGCCAGGGAGATTAAATCTGCATTGGGGGGGGGGGATCCACGGCTCCATCTGCAGCCTCCCAGGAACAGCTCTGTGCCAAAATCCTGGAGATCCCTTTCCTGCAGAGGCTGCAGAAAGGCTGCAAAGCTACAGGACTTCAGGAGGGGGAGAGAAGTGGGGCCAGAGACCCACACCCATGGGTGCAGAAGATGACACTGGCTCTTTCCTTCCCCTTTTTTTAGTGCATCTCAACCTGTCCTGGCATCTGCATCCCAGGGAGCTGCTGAAGGATGCTCTGAGCCTCACAGGCAGCAGCCTGAACCCAGGGCACCCCCAGGCCTACACAGCAGCTTTTGGGTAGAGTTCTGAGAAGTTTTGGCTGTCAAACGCTGTGACAGTCCCACCCCCCTCCTCCCATGTCCCTCAGGGACTTCCCCTGGGTGCTCCCTGACTCGTGGCCACCAGGGACACAAAAATGTCACAAAAATGTCCCGGTGGTCCCCACGCTGTCACATCCACCTCCTGCTCAAAGGTCCCTGAGCTGGGGGCAGGAGGGGTCTCAGCTCATTCTTTACCCACCAGGCTTGGAGCAGATTCCAGTCCCGGGGATTTTGCAGGGAAAACCCAAACCCAGCTCGACCCCAGAGCACACTTGGCTGCCTCCCCCCCCCCAGCGCTCGTTTCCCGTTGGAGCTGAGGAGGAAAAATAAAAAAAAACAATGGGAGAGAGACAAACATCCCCTCCCACTGCCTCCAGAGCCAGAGGAACTCGGGGGAAGGATGAGAGTTTCTGGAAATCTCACCCAGCATCAAGGTCTGGCACCAAACGGGTCCAGGACGTGGCTGCTGGGGCGGCAGCTGCTGAGGAGCATCTCTGGGTCTCCTCAAACAGAGATTTCATCCAGAAATCAGAATGTTTAGGCTGGAAGAGACCTCCAAGATCATCCAGTCCAACCTTTGACCAACACCATAAGCTAACTACTAAACCATGTCCTTAAGGACCAGGTCCAAATGTTTTTTAAAAGCCTCCAGGGATGGTGACTCCACCACTGTCCTGGGAAGCCCCTTCCAGGGCCTGACAACCCTCTGAGAACCCCCCAAGCAGCTCCTACCCACCTCTGATGGGAGAATAATGCTTCCTACATTTAAACCATCATCATTTTCCCAAGATCAAAAAGATCTTGAGAGCATCTCCCCTTCCCTGCATCCTGATCCATGTGGATCCCCACCCAAACCCTCCTCCCAGGGATCCCCAATCAGTCACCAGTAAGATCTACCCCATGGACCAGTTCCATCTCCTCAGTGGCTCCTTGGTGGCCCTCAGAGATATTTCCCCCCAGTCCTTGGGAACATCACTGAACCTTTCAGCACTTTGGAAATGGCCCCAGGATCATTTATAACCCCGGGAACAGAACGAGCAAAACTGTGTCAAAGAAAATGGGGAACTAAACAATTGTCAGCACGGATCACATGGAATAGATCTTGTGCCAGACTAATTTTATGGCATTTTTTTGAGCAGGAAAATAAGAAAGTATATGAAGTAAAGGCAAAGCACAGCAGAGAAGATTTATCTGGGCTTCAGCTTGACTTTTCAGAAGAGGCTAGTAAGCAAAATCCAGGCATCCACCCCGGGATAACATCCTCAATTGAAATCTGGTCAGCAAACAGGAGGCTGCTGAAAATCAATGGTAACAAATCATGGAGAGGAAATTATCAACTGAAATATCCCTGTGTTCAGCTTTGGGATCAGTCATCTTTAGGCTCCAGAGCCCTTGGATGCCCCAAGGCATCATCCCAAATCCCATCCAAAAACTGCAGAGAACCCCAAAGCTTCCTCTGGGACAGGTGAGGAATTGTGGAATTGTAGCAATCAGTACAAACCAGCACTGAAGGGAAAAGCCAAGATGAACTGAGCCCAGGCAATGTTCATGCTTTTGACAGCCAGGAGAGAACCCAAAATCCATGGAAGTTGCTCAAGAAAAGCACAATTTTCACCTGGGGCTGAAAGGGGCCTTGGCCCTGATGGGTTGGCCCACAATTAATGACCAACCACAGATAAACAGAGGACCCACAGCTGGACCTTTGTCAGGCACCAAATTAGTGTTGGATTCACTGCTGGGTTTCCAGAGGAGTTTGATGATTGATAAGAAAACAAGACACAGAAAACAGCAAAGAGCTGACTGTGGATTGGGCTGGGATTTAGCCTGAGAGAGGGTGGAAAAAGCCTCCAAACTTTTATTGGTGTTTCCACCCACCCACTCCACACCCGTCTGGAAAATTTGACAGCAAGTTTGCAGTTCAACCAACTTTGCCAAAGGGAAAAAAAGAGAAAGAAAATTCAAAGGGGAGGCAGAGCCTTTGGCCCAAAAGTTTCCTTCCAAATCACTAAGTCTATAATTGCAAAATAAAAACCACTAAATCTCAATATCTATTTGCACAGCTCATTAGCCAAGGGCTCACACTCAGCAGAGAGGGGGGGGGAGAAAAAAAAACACCTCTTCAGCACCAAGTGGATTTGGGGAGTTGCCATGGAAACCAGCCCTTCACTGCCACATCTCACAAAGCTCAGCTCAGTTGGGTCTGTCTGTCCCCCCATGGCAGGCTTCCCCAGGACATGATTTTTTAAAGCCCTCTAAAAAAAGGAAAAAAAAAAAAAAGAAAAAGCCTGGTGTATGAAATGTATAAATATCCAATCTGTGTAACTCATTCCCCTGTTATTTCTCTCCCCCAAACACAACATTATGTCAGACATTCGACCTGCTGTGCTACCGGGACACCATGATTTACAACGTGGAAAGGGAAAACCTAAATCATCACGTAATGAAAACATTAAAGTTAATGCATCACAAGTGAGGAATTTATTACCATTAACTCCAATAAACAGTTATAAACCACCTGTCCTTTCCTGTCCACGCGCAGGGACGCGGGCGCGGGGACTTCATTAAGCTCAACTTTCTTTTCTTCTCCACCAGACCGCTCATGTGTGCTCCAAGCAGCCACCATTTATTGTTAACTGGACTGCCTCATTTTCCGGGGCCTGGAGAAGGTTTGAAGGACTCATCCATTTCCTTCCACGGGTGGCTCGGTGCAGACAGATGGAAGAGGAAAGTTCCCGAGACGCGCGGCTCGATGAGTTCATTGAAACGCTGCTGAAATCTCTGCCCTGACAAGAGCTACCCCTCAGCCTGGCCCTGGATGCCCTTAATCCAAGAGCCTGATGGAGAAGTGATCACATCTGGGCACCTCGGGGGGTTCCACCAACCCCCAGCCTGGCCTCAGGGGGCACTTGGACCAATATTTGCTTCTCGTTGAGGTTGCATCACCACCACCTCCTCGGAAACCTAAGCCTGACACTTGAAGCCTGGTTGAAACCCCCCTGGCCCAGGTGGGACCACCTGCCTCTGCCCTGGAATGGGTTCCCAGGGGGGTTTTCAGGATCCAGTCATGGAATTGTAAAGGTTGGAAAAGACCTCTAAGGTCATCAGGTCCAACCATCAACCCAACGCCATCAGGAACAAACCTCCAGAGATGGGAACACGAGGCAAGGAGGGACCCAAGCAGCAAACTCTGGGTGCCCACAGACACCACCCCGAGGTCTGCTCAGGGCTATCAGCTCTGAGGGGACAAACCAGACCCTGCTGTGATGTCCCACCCAACCTCTCTGCCACCCAGCATCACCACACCAGGCCCCAGAGCCACAAACCAGGGCAGGGAAATTCCCAAGGGACGCAGAGGGGATTTTCATCCACAGGGGCTCAGCTCAGCCACCTGTTTGCTGAAGGCCACCCCACAGCCCTTTATTCCTCCAAAAATCCCATCCCACATCACTGCCGGCCTTGACACCGACGATTCCAATAGATCACCCTGGAAAATCACCAGGATTTAAGGAGAGAGGAGGGTTAGGGGGGAAAAAAAGTAAACGAACGACACGTAATTTTTCAGGCGGAAACAATGGGCAGATGAAGATCTATGGGTGTCAGGCTGCCAGAGGAGGCTCTGCTCCCTTACCTCGTACAGTGTCACTCTCATGACCTCTACCATTTGAAATGCTTTGATTCCACCTTGCCCAAGGGATCTCGGAGTGCTGGGGAAGAGATGAGGAATGCCCGTGCCTGACCTCACCTCCCCATTGTCTGACGACCGACAGCATAAATCAGGTGGGTTTTTTTTTGGTTTTTTTTTTTTCCCTCTCTGCAGACCTGAGTGTCAAGAACCCATGTGAGAAGGCTGGAAATATTAAGTGATTTCCCTGAGGGTTTTTTCACTGTTACTTCATTTCTCTCCTGGAACTGGAGGAGCTGTGTTTCAGGGGAAGAACGACCTCGATTTGGGTCTCAACCAAAGAGCAGGGATGCTGGCACCAGCACCCACCTGGGAGAGGGGCAGGACCAAACCCCCAGCCCAACCTTCCCAACCTCCTGCAAACCAAAACTCATAGAATCCTAGAACATCACCTTGGAAGGGACCTCAAGGATCTCCTCCTGGTCCAACCCTTCTCATTTCTTCAAACTTCCCAAGCTGGGGGAACCCATCTGCTGGGCATCATTCAGCACCCAGTGGGGCCATCCCAGGAGAACTGCTGGGAGTTATTCCCCATTATTATTATTATATTAGAAATGGATTTAGTTCACTTGCCAGGCTGGTACCAGTCCTCTGACAGCCTCTTCCTCAGCCCAAGCGCTGGAAAGGGCAGAGAGCAGCCCTGGGGAATGGGAGCAGCTGATTTGAGGGATATTTAAGGAAATTTTTGGCAGTATTTCCCTAGGAAGCCACCTTCACCTGCCTGCTGCTGCTGAGAACATTGGTACCTGCAATTCCACAGCTCTTCCCAAGCCTAAAGCCCATCCCTGAAGCTCCAAGCAGGATCATTACTGCAGCATTCAAACCCAGCATCACTCTTCAGAACAAAATTTGCAGGGAATTAGTCCAAACTGCTGCTTGCAACCAGGCTGTTGGCTTGTTTGGTCCCTAAGGCCCATCAAGCTCCTTTGGTGGTCAATTCCTTGGCACTGCTGTCCCTGAACCTCCATGCCAGGCTACCAGCTGGTGACATCCCTGGATGGGATGGGAAGCACCAGGGTGGCCCCCTGGGTACCACTCCCCCTGCCCTACAAACACCATTTGCTGGTTGGGTTTGGGGCACCCGAGGAACCCAAAGGCAGAGCAGATCCCTCAGCTCCCCAGCGTGGTTCAAAGGGCCAAAACTTGAGGCTGGAAATTGCCACCTCACCCCTGAGAACCCAAGGAAGGGCCTGACCAGGGCTGGAGGCTGCAAGGGGGAGGAATCCACCCTTCCTGTGCTTATTAAATTCTTTCATTTCAAACCAGGAGCTTGGGTCTCCTGCTTCCCTTTCATCTAAGCTCAGGTCTACTTTTTTTTTTTTTTTCCCTTTTAAATTTTTTTTCCCCCCCCTTGCTTCCTACTTCTGAGTAATTGTTAGAAAAGTAAAATCAACAGGTTGTAAAATGATAAAAGCACAGTTCCCGGGTAAATCCTCCCCTTGGGCTCACTTCTCCTCTCGTTTTACACTGATAAAATGCCCCTGCCTTCCCTGGAGCCCTCTTGATTTACATCACACACCTCGGATTACGAAAGAAACGTTGATTTTCTGATACCAACACAACATGAATCCAGACACACCCAGCCTGGCTCTGCCAGCCCAATAAATCAGGAGCAGAGCCAGGAATAGCTTCTATCCGAGTAATAGAGCTTCAACTACACCACACTGATATGGGGAGAGCAATCCAACCTCCTTAATGTAGATAGTTATATCCAAATAAAGGTGCTTTATGTCAGTATAAATTATTCTCTCCCCATTTAGGGATGCCTCTCTGCAAAATGAATGTGCTCCAGCGGCTGCCAATCTGGATGCAGACAGATTGTTTAGAGAGGAAAAAAAAAAAACCAAACCAAAACAAAAACCCAACCACCAGCAAACCCGTGGTGAAACACAAGCTGAGGTTTGATGGCTCCTTCTCCTGGACCCAGCTCTCTGGGGTTCTGCCAATTTTTTCGGGTTTTTCCCCCAAAAAACCTGCTGCCTTTTCTGATGCATCATCCCCAGGTGTGAGCAAGGAGGCACCGAGAAGGCAGGGCAGGAGGGCAGCCAAGAGGAGCTGGGGATGGGCACAGCTCTGGAAGGGCCACACCAGACAGGAGCAATGACTCCCACAGCTGCCAAATGAATTTCAGACCTTGTTTAACCTCAGCATTACCTCTGGAGCCAGCCCAGACCAAATCCCCACTGACAGAAGGCTTTGTCCCACGTGTTGCTGCTCCCTCTTTAGTGTCTTGTCTGTCCACAGCACAATTAAAGACACGTGTGGATGAGGAGTGGGACCAGGGACACGGGGCCCTGATGCAGAACACAGAGCTTGGTGCCACCTTTGCAGCATCCCTGGACTGAGGAACCCCCTCCCAGAGAAAGAGCTTTGGCCCAGATGCTCTGATATTTTGGTTGTTTTGAGGTTTGGTTTTTTTTTGGTTTTTTTGCAAACTCTGCAAACCCAAAAGAGCTTGAGAAACTTCTAGATGCCTCCTTGTCTCAGGCAGAGGTGGGGGCTTTGGGATCCTCACCCTTCCTGGGATCCCTCTCTTATCCCTCAGCTCCTTTCTGCCATGGAGCACCAGGAGCTGCACGGCCAGAGGCAGCTGAGGAGGGGGATAATTCCCACTCCTGATTTCCCCCCTTCCCATTCCCAAGACTCCTGGTGCAAAGGAAAAAGGAGCAAAGGCCCAGGGAGTGTCTGGAGCTGGTTAAGGATCCTGCTTTGAGCTGCTCTGGGACAAAGATGTTTCTTTTTAAAGCCCCAGACAGGAGCCCAAGTGATGAAAGGAGCTTTCTGGGTGGCTGCTGTCCCAGCAGAAACGCAGGACCCGGAGCCTTGGGAGGGTTGATTTAATTCAAAGTGATTTAAATTGTCAATTTTCATGATGATTTAAATCACAGAGGAAGATGTCTTCATGGAGATCATCCATTTTCATGGGGATTTGCAGCTGTACTTTTTATTCCCTTTCTAAAGGAAAGCCAGTAACCATCCAAACGTGTTGCTAAAGTTCATTTTTATGGTAAATTTAACATTTCTGTTAGCAACCAGCAGAACACACTCTATCTATGCAGAAATATTTCGGTCATTATGTAGCTTAACAAACATTTATTTGGGTACTTAAATTTTGTGTTATGTCACACAATAGTGAAAGATGTGGGGTTTAGGAAGTGATTATTAACTTTTATTCACAGCTGATGGTCTGAGACTGAAATTCAAATAAAAAAATCTTCCAAAGCAATGTTTGGAATTTTATTGGGAAGATAAATTTACTTTTAACTTGATGGATATATGAGGGGGGGAAATGAAATCCCATTAAATTTAAAGCTGATTTATTTAAGGAAGGAAGTGTTATCAGTAGTGATGCCACGGAGTTTGAGGTTTCACATCACAGCCTTCCCCTGGGCAGATCTCATCTTCCCAAACTTTGTCTCCCTCTTCTAAATTTTGAATAAATCCAGCAGTTGCCTTTCTTGGCCTTCCAGTTTTTGGTTCTGCATCAGAATATTAATTAAGGCTCCAGTGTCTTAACTCAAGATTTGGCAAGCAACAACTTTTGGGGATTTGTCTTTTTTCCTTTTGAGTCTTAACAATTCTTTTTAAAGCTTCATCTTGAAATTAGTATCTTTGGGTTTTTTAAAAACACACCCCTTACCTCCCTCCTCCACGGCTTTCAGACAAACCCTGCAGTGCCTGGAGAGGCTGGGGGTGGCTCAGCACCCAGGGGAGCATCCCATGACCTGGATCCATCCCCAAGGAGAGGATGCAAAGATGGAGCATCCCCTTCCTTCCCCTCCCCAAGCCTCAAATGTTGGACCAGCAAAGAGCAGGGGATTTCACACCTCATTTTTCCCAACCTGGCACCGTTATTCCAGCAACTTCCACCTCTGGCTTAACTCCCTCCCTCCTTTTTCTTTTACATTTCCCTCTCCCCAATTCTTTCCGGGGTCTGGCACCCCGAGGTGTCTGTGAGTCCTCCCAGGCTCCCACCTCCTGGCGTGGCTGGGCATGGAGCCATGCAGGAACTGGGGAAGGGGGAAGCCCCCCAGGAGCCCCAGGAGAGCTCTGCCTGTGGTGCCGTGGGAGGAGGATGCTCCAGGCTCTGGTGTTGGGTGATACGGGGCAATTAGATTAAAGTCTCTTCCATTAGTGAAGAGTGAGAGTCTGCTAAGTGTGGTATCTGTTAGCCCAGAGTCATAACAAACCCACAGATAAATGAAGTGCCAGTTACCTCCTTCAAAAAAAAAAAAAACAAAAAAACCAACCTAAAAAACCCCAACCAACCAACAGAAAAAAACCCAATCCCAAACCAAAAACAAAACCAGGAAAAAAGAACAAGTTGCTTCCTCTTGGAAAAGCTCTGAGCTCCTGAATAAAATTCAAATAACAGCATAGCCCTCCCTGGCAAACCCATTTCTAGCAAACTGGAGTATTTGATCAAAAAAAACAGGCTGTGTGTTAAAGGAAAACAGCTGTGAAATGCTAAAGGTAGGACACATTTTTAGGGAATCACCCAGGGGAAGGGCAGGGATGTTGGGTGCTACAGGAACCAGGGATGCAGCAGCCCCCGTGGCCTCCACCCTGCAGGTTCAGACAACTTTCTGCAGGACACGAGGGAAATCACTGGGAAGAGGGATTTGTCCCATGCAAAACTCATCAGACACCATCACCTCTCACCTGTCAGCCAATCTGACTGAATTCCCACCCCACTGGTCCTGCTCAGCAATGGTGTGAGCTGTTCTGCACCCACGGGGAGCCCTGCTCCATCCTCCATCCCTTCCACCCAGCCCTGTCCCCCCTCCAGCCCTGGTCCCAGTGGCTTCCCACAACCAGGAAACCCCCAAACCAGCACCAGGGCTGGGAGCACACAGGGAAAGGGAATCACAGAATCATTAAGGTTGAAAAAGATCTCTAAGAACACCAAATCCAACCCCACCCCACCATGCCAACCAACCCTGGTGCCACATCTCCTGTGCCACATCTCCAGGGATGGGGACTCCACCACTGCTCTGGGAAGCCTGGGCCTTACCCTAACAAACCCGTGCCAAGAGCAGGAGCTGGGGAGGACCTCAGACTCCACCGATTTTCCCCATTTTGAGCATTTGGGATTGCAGGATCCTGACAAACCCCTGCTTGGCAAAGCCACACTGCTGGGCCAGCCCCAGGGATGCAGGGGACAACAAACCTGGGGCTCTTCTCTGCAATGGGACAAAACAAGGAGGAAATTCAGGATTTTTGCCACCTCCCCTCAGTGACAGTGCCACGGGAGGGCTCTGTGCTCTCCTGCAAGCCCCAGCCATCCCAGCAGGTGGGGCAGAGTTGAGCTCGGTGGCATCACCCCTGCTGCCCCCGGCATCCGGGAGGGAAGCGGAGACGAAACTTGGCCACTGCTTTTTCTTGTTCCAGATAAGAAAATCATTTGTCACTGGGAAGGGTGGGGTGTGTGTGGGGGGGTTGTCGGGACGGGGAAGGAGGGGTGGGGGGAGGTTTATCGGGAAAGTGTCAGTCTGTCCACACGACCTGGAGAACAAATGTGTGTTTTATCATCCGGCCAAGAAAACCCACCCAGCACCTGCAGCAGGCGTGTGCCCCGGCTGCTCTGGCAGAAAGTCACAGTGATGGATTCGCCCATCTTAATTAATGTAAACAAACAAAAGAGGAACATCAAATAATGCCCTTGACAGCCTTGAAAACGGAGCCGGGAGAGCAGAGAGCCCTTTATAAAAGAAGGGCTTTTGATGTGCAGGCCCCAGGATCAAGGTTTGTAAATAGCAGCAGCTCCGTATCGCGCCTTATCCAAATATTTTCATTTCCCATCACAAGCTGAGAGCCAGGGGTTGATGGTTTTGGACTCTTCAACTTTCAGCTTTCACCCTGCAGCCCTGGAGGGAGCAAGCTGAGGTGGGCAGTGGGGGGGCCACCCCTTCCCCATCACCCCTGCTCTGCTCCCTGGGCTCTCCCTATGGAAAAGTCCCCATCACTGGCACAGGATGCTGGGGACACCAGTGCCACCCCCCTGCCTGGCCCAGGGGATGCTGAGTGACCCAAGCAGCCCCCATCCCATCCTGTTCTTCCAGACAGGAGTGGAGGAACAGGCCAGAGGGTTAGGGGGGGTTCAGGAGCCCCACATGAACCAAGGGTGTCATCTGGGGGGATGAAGCATCACCCGGTGATGCATAAACAGGATTAGGATTGCTGAGATGTGGGAAGGAATCCTGACCCTCCCTGTTTGGCTCTGGGCAGGACCCTGGACCCCAGAGCCCAGTGGGATTCTGCTGGTCTGGCCACCTTTTTGCTTTGTCCCCACTGGGCACCAAGAGGGGGGCTCTGGAGGGAAAGGAGACACACGCCAGCCCTCGGGGTGCTGCCCAAAGCAGTGCCCCTGATTTTGGGGTGCAGAGAGGAGGGGGTTATCACTGTGGGTGTCAGATAGAAGGGGAAAACCACACCTTTAATCCTGAGCAGCAACGAGACTAAAATTAGAGAGAAAAGGAACAGAGGAAAAAAAAAAGCTTTACACCATAAATATCCCGTGAATTCTCCTCTTGACATCGGGGTTACATTTCGGGTCTTTAAAAACACATATGACTAAAATCAAGAGCTCCCATCAGCTCCTCTGGCATATTTATGGTCTCAGGGAAGGGCTCCCAGACAGAAATCCCACTCTGACTTATAAAGGACCCAGCAAAGGTCAGCGCTGGGATGTCCAGAGCCGAAGCACTTCCCGACTGCAGACCTGGTACCCAGGGGATGCTGGATGTGGGGGGGGGTCTCCGAGGGGCTGGGGCTGTCGAAGCCGAGCAGGGCTGGGTCAGGAAGGGGCGGAGGGAGGGGGGGAAGGACCGTGTCGTGCCGGGACTTGGCCACAAGGCAGCAGCAGAAGCCCAGAATTGGAGGGAGGAGATGCGCGAATCCTGGTCCCGGCCCGGGGACAGCAGCGGGACCGGACCCTGCTGGGCACAAGGGGGGACCCAACCCCCCTGCCCGGTTTGTCCGACCCAAAGAGGGAGGGACTTGGGCTGATCACCCCTAAACGGGCACCCTGGTGACCCCCAGTCCTGGGGTGTCCCCTCAACTGTGGGTGATGCCCCGGGGGGAACAGAGCAGGCTGGAAGATGGAGAGGGGGAAGCTCTTTAGTCACCCCAAAAAATGATTTTCAGGGAGCTCAGTCCCCATTCTGGAGCTTTTTATCCTAAAAAGAGGAGGGGACTGCTGAGGAATATTTGGGCAGGGTCAAAGAGGAGCTAAAGCTGGAGCTGGGGGTAAAACTGGGCTCTCCCACCCCCCAGTCCTACAGGTCAGGCTGGCAGAGTCCAAACTGTCCCCAGCTCCCTTGGTCCCTCCAACCCACCCTCTGTCCATCCTGGGGGGTGCAGGAGAGCTGGCAGGGGTGGCACCCCAGCCCCATCCCACCCAAAGACCCCCTGGCAGGTTGGTACCAGCACCATTTACTGGACCTTGGTGCCTGGTTCCTACTGGTGATGGGGACACCGAGGCAGAGCCCAACACACTCCTGCCCTTCCCCTCGCCTGACTTCATCACTTTTTCCTCTGCAGACTTTTCTAAAAAGTGCTGAACATGACACTGTTTGGCTGTAATTATTTATCCAAAGGTAGGGAATGAGAGAAACACACCGTGATTAAAAAAATTATTGGTAAAAGGAGATAAAATAAAGTATTGATCAGGTCGGCTGTATCCCGCCTCTGGAAATATAAGAAAGTGACAGGGCTGGATAAAGAATGCCAGGTCCAAAAAAGAAGCTGCTTCTTATTACATCTCAGATCCACACCAAGTGATAAATCCAGGATGCTATAGATCAGGGATTTATTATAAAGAGCACCAAATGTGGTTAATCAGATGTGTCCCTGGCTACAAATCCAGGCCAGCTCTGGGGCTCAGGACCCAGGGGTGACATTTGGACCCCACCTCACCCTCCACTGAGGGATTTGGCACTAACCCCAAGGAAGCTGCTTGAGGAAAATGGGGAGAAAAAAGCAAATTTTCAGTGCCAGTTCTGCATCCCTTTCATAGTAAACCTTGAAATTCCTGCCTGGCAGAGGGGAAGATGAGGAATAGCAGGACTGGGCTCTGCAATCCCAACCGGCAGCACGGAGACAAGCCTGAAATGTTTAGGCAAAGGTGAAAGAGACACTGAGACCCTTGAAACGTCTCTCATCAAATCAAAACCCTGAGCTTAATGGCTCAGGCTACCTCAGAGACCAATAAAAGGCCCAAAACCGGTTATGAGCCCGTGATCTGAGGTTAGAGGAAACCTGGCAGAGCGCTGACTGATTGGAGACTTATTGGAAATAAATAAAAAGGTTGCATTAAACCTCACGGAAGGTCAGGGCGCCAGCGCAGCTCATGGAAGGTGAGTGCCCTCATTACCCCTCCCAGGGTACCCCCTGCACCTTGGGGATGCTGCTGGTGGTTTCAAATCTCTTTGTGGAGAGGAGATTTATATAAAACTGATTATTGTTATTTTTGCAGCAGAGGAAGAGTGCATCCATCAGGCTGCTCTGCCTTCCCCCCCCCTGCTTCTGCTTTCTGGGACTTCACTCCAAGCACCTGCAACCCGGCCCTGAATTTGGTCAGGGATTTAAAAGAAAAATGGAAAAAAACAAAAAAAAAAAGGCAAAGAACAGCCTTCATCAGTCCTTCCCCACCAGGACCTGCCTCAAACTGCCCCATACCCCACCTAACAATCCTCCCTCCATCACCAGGAGTGCGGAGCCTTCAGCACCAGCATCTCTGCTGACCCTAAAATGCAAAAAAAAAAAAAAAAAAAAAAAAAAAGGCAGAAAGGCTCTGTCCTCCCAAAACTGGTGGAAAGGCCTTATCTTCACAGGAGATATCTTATCTCTTATGATGTGAGCACTCACTTTTTTGGGCCTCCTTTGAAAAACCTGGCTTTCTAAAACCCAGAGAAGGCAGATGATGGAGTCACTAAACCAAACTGAACCCCCCCAAAAATACGAGCAGGGAGCACAAAGGGCTCCTGTAACTTCACGTGCCACCATGTTATTCATGCAGCTTCATATCCCGCCCCTGCACTTCCCCCTTTGACACGCCTGTAAATTTTCACCTTTTCTTTAGACCTTTGCCCAAAAGGTACCAACTTCTCCTAGGGAAAAGAAAACCACGGAAAATAAAATTCTGCCCGGCGGAGTCAAAACTGGAAGCTCCTGACAGCTCAACTCTGAACACCCAGAGGCCACGGCAAGCTTGCTAATTTGCCCCAGAATCTATAAATCTGGAAACCACAAGATATATTAAGTCAGTAACCTCAGTCCTCCTAACCCCAGGAGAGCTCTCCCAGGGGGATGAAACATCTTTTCATCTTTACTGCACGTAACGGAGCTGGGACGGGGTCACTGCAAACTTTCTCCTGCAGGAAGGGAGATGCTGTGTGTTCCTCCATCCCTCAGGACCCGAGGGGAGGGAGAGGAACATCATGAAGAATTTGTAACCATGCATGTAGAGATGACAGTTATAGGGCTCTCAAATTGGAAACTGTACATTTTATTGCACTCTCTGTCAAAAAATGCAGTTCCATCAGAGGCGAGAACGACAAGGGAAACAACCAATCAATATCTGGGCCTCTAATATCTGGACTGAAAAAAATCATTATCCTGTTACTTTTATTATGGCGTTATGCTTGAAATATGATAGTTTAAGGTTGTTTCCATTACCTCGACAATTTTTAAAGGGTGTTTCCCTCCCCTCCGCCTCTGGCTCAACTCCCTTTGGGCTGAAATCAGAAGAAGTCACTCCAGATGGGAAGAGGAAGGTCCAGGCTCCCCCCCAGCACCACAGGGGATTTGTTTAGAGCCCCTGAGACACCAGGGTGGCAGAGGCAGCCCAGGTGAGGCAGATCTGTGTCCCACTCCTGAAATGCTGAACTAAATAATTTGCTTCCCTCAAGGCCCTGCTGCCAGCCCTGCCCCAGCTGCCCTATTTGCACTGCTTTCCTGTAGCAGAACACCCCAAACATCATCATCAGATCCCCCCCAGCACACGGTCCTTGCCCCAAGGAGTTAACTTGTCCATGCAGACACGATGCTGCTAAGGATGCAGCTGAGCACAGCAGCAGCTCACGAGGAGACATTCTGTCCTAACCTTGCAGGTTTCTCTTGCTTTTGGGGGTAGTTTGGGTTGTATTTAAAATCCTGCGTTTGCAGCTGGCAGATTATTGATGAAGTTTTGCATTACCCAGGCTAAAAGCTGCTTCTCTCTCCCAGACTGTCTCCCTTCGGTCCTACAGAGCACTAAGTGGGTCCTTAATGAACCAGAAAAAGGTTATCAGGACCCGTGTGGGGCTCAACTGTCTGCTCCAGCAAAAAGCAGGAGATAAGGGTTCCATGTGCTGCACAGAGCCAGCCCCAGCGTGGCCAAGAGCTGCTTCCCAGCATGGAGCAAGTGGAGCAGGGAACCAGAAACCCTCTGTGAGCCCTGGAGCCACAGGCAGGGAGATCATATCAGGGAATCCCAGACTGGGCTGGGCTGGAAGGGACCTGAAAGATCATCCAGTTCCAACTCCACTGCTATGGGCACCCAATCCCACCAGCCCAGGGGGCTCCAAGCCCCATCCAACCTTCGACACTGCCAGGGATGGGGCAGCCACAGCTTCTGGGGGCACCCTGGGGCTCAGCACCCTCACCCCAAAGAATTTCTTCTTCAGATCTCATCTCAATCTCCTCTCTCTCAATTTAAAGCCATCACTCCTCATCCCATCCCTCCAGGCCCTTGTCCCAAGTCCCTCCCCAGCTTTCCTGGAGCCCCTTCAGGCACTGGAAGGTGCTCTAAGGTCTCCCCATGGGATCCTTCTCTTCTCCAGCCTCAACACCCCCAACTCTCTCCTCCTGGCTCATCACATCCTGGGGATCACCCAGGCAGCCACGCGGGAGCTGTCACCTCTCTGAGCTCCTGCCCTGCCCACCTCAGCCTCTCTTTCTCTCCAAGAAATTCTGTCAGGGTGTGCAGATCTCAGGTTTGAGCAGGACAGCTGAGGAGGTGGTAACCTTTAGAGGCTTTGTGGCTGAAGAGCGGCGAGAGTTGGGAAGAGACGGGGCAAGGAGCGACGGGGAAGAAAAGACAGATCAATCCCAACGATTCATCATGCCAAGAGCTGTCCAAATAATCAAAGGCATCGGCCAGGTTGATGTATAGCTGATGTCACCACCAGAGACCCTTAACAAGGCAGCCAGGACAACAGCTGCTGGTCAGGGAGTGTCTCAGCACACGCCGGGCTGGGGCAGGGGGACACGGCCCATCCATCACTGACCCACCTTAATGGGCAACCTGATTAGGAGGCATTCACCGGGGCTGACAGCCTGTGGCAGCCACCCTTACCCTCCCCAGAACGGGCTGTCCCACCTGGACAGGAGGATGATGGGGTGGGCTGAGCACCCGTGGGCCAGGTGGGCACTGGTGGGGAACCGAGGGGGGTTGGTGACCACAGGGCATGGCTCCAGTGTGGGGAACCAGCACCCCCAGGGACCCACAGGTATCACCCAGGTGGGACCTGACCCCCTCCCTGGCAGCCAGCAAGAGTGGAAGAGACAGGAAAAGCATTTGATTAATTTTTTTCTCCATTTCAATTGTCCTAAAGAGCTTCTGGCCCACAGGTGCTACCCACAGGCTCAGCAACCCCTCGGGATGCTGGGGGATGCATCGAGGGTAGGAGCAAACCCACACACCAGCCTGTGGAAAAACACCAGCTTCACTCACTGAGTCTAGAAATCCCCACACGAAAAGCAAGCAGACTCACTAACGCATGTAATTAATTAGCAGCATTAATGAACACAGGGTCCTGCAACACCTCCAAGCCTCCCACGGGACACAGTCCCTGCTCAGTGCCACGGCTGAGCAGGCGCCGCTCAGACCACATCCAAGTTTGTTCCTAAAATCTTCTGTTTCTCAGGATCCCATTGGATTAACTGGAGCCCAGTTGATTGCTGCAGTTCCAATAGCTTGTTCTGCCATCGATTGCTGTCGTGTCACTGGGAGAAAAGGATTAATAATCAGGTGCTCAGGTTGGCTCAATACCGCTGATAGCACCTGACAAAGGAGCGCTCAGAGCACTCCCACTGGAACACTATCTATGGAGGGAAGCTGCAAGAAACATCATTCAGGGTGGCGGGGAATAATGATTAACTCCAGATCTTCAGCCTAGAAAATCCAACAAATAGTTTCTATTATTTCCAGATAAATTCTCTCTCCCCTTTCACTTCATCGCTGCAGCGCACGCAAACCTTTTCACGGGAACCCACCGGGGGAGATGCATCTTTCCCTGTCTCTCCCCCCCTCCTCCTCCCCTACAACCCCTTCATAATCCATCCCAGAGGACACACATTTCTTCGTAACCCTCACGTTGCTTCTGACCCTCAGCTAAGCAAAACACATCCCGGGTCCCCTGCGAGGAGCTGAGTCCCACCAGCACTGCCCATGTCCTGCCTGGCCTTGGGCATCTCCCTTCCTCCTGCCACCACCTCTCTGCCACCACTTGTGCCTGTCTCGATGGCAAGGGACAGCCTGGCACGTGTCCCCAGCTCCCTGGGACCCATGGAGTGCTGGGATGGGCAGGGAGCTGAGATTCCTCCCAAACTCCACCTTTTCTCCAGCACTGCTCACTCAGAGGTGGCTCCTCAGCTGTGGAGGTGCAGGATCCATGGTCCCACCTTCCAGCTGGTGCTGGGTACAGATCCAGTGACCTCCCTCCAAATAAAAGGAGGATGGGATTGGGGCAGTAAATCCCATCCTGGTGCACATCAGCCCGGCAGTAAATCGGAATCCTCTCCGTGCCCTCTTTATTATCACATTCACAGCATGAAGTTATGAGCTTCTTCACAGCTCCTGCTATAAAAATGTGATGGATGGCAGGGGAACCTCAGGGAGTTAATCTATTCTCCCATTAAATTTTACTTTAATTGGTCTTTGAGTCAATCAGAAACTCACTAGACAGTGAATTAAGAAAAGAAAAAGGAAAAAAAAATAGAATGAAACAGGGTGGGGGGAGTAAAAGGAGGTGCCTTTTCCTTTTCCTATGTTATAATGCTGGATTAGCCTTCTAGAGAAAGGCAAGAGGCTGGCAGACCATGCAGAGAGATTTCTGCGTGGCTGGAGGTGTCTCTGCAGAGGGGGAGAGAGAGTCAAGTGGCACCAAAAATAAAAAAAAAAAGAAAACCCTCAGAAAACACTGAAATCTGCTCATCAGCAGCAATAAAGCAGCAGTGAGATGGCCCTGAGCTGGTGACAAGGATGGAAACAGCATCACTGAACAAACCACCATCAATCCCCCAGGCAGGGAGGTTGGGAACAGGGCAGTGCCCCTGGATGCTGGCACTGAGAGGTGCAAAGTTCAGGTTTGGGGATTGTGCTGCCTGTGCAGGGTTAAAACCTTTAAGGGGCTCCAGCTAAAAGTCCCGAGGGTCCATCCACAGTCTCCAAGGGTTTCCCATCTTATTAGAAGGATAAGAAGTACAGCAACCTGCAGGTCAAGTATCCCAACCAAAATTAAACCTGCAGCAGCAAAAATCAAAACAAAAAAAGAGGCAAATGGAAGACTCAGGGCAAATGGAGGGCTCAGGGAGCTGACGGCTGAAGTTTATGCCCTGGAATATATGATAATCAGGTTTTATGGGAGGGAGCCCTAGGGACAGGCATTGTCTCTGTAAACAACGGACTTCAGGGGAAAGCTGAGGGCTGAGTAATGTGCTCACCCTTCACTTATGGTAATATCTATATGCATATATGCATACAGGGATATATATGCACATCCACACGTAGACAACACCCAGAGGGCAACGAGTGCAGGAAAAGCATCACCCTGAGACCCTCTGCCCCAGCCTGCACCCACCCAGAGCAAAACAAGGGGCAACCTGAGTGAGAAATGCCTGGTCTTGGGGGCCAAAACCAGTAACTCAGGCAGGGGGAAGAAATCCCAGCCACGGTGTGGCCCTGAGCAAGGGCATCACACATCTGGGGGCATCTGGGGCAGAGCAGGACCCCCAGAGCTGCTCAGGATTTGTGCTGGGGTTGGATGTTCCCAGGGGTGGGAGCCCAGTTGGGCTGTGGGGGGTGTAGCACCCCCAGGCCCCAGTCTCAGAGGGTAAAATCCCTTCCTAAGGAGAGGGACAGCTCCAAAAGGTCCCCCCTGAGCAGGCTCAGGGCAGGTAGTGGGCTAGAGGGGGGGTTCACAGCTCCCCACTCGCCCATTGTGCAATTCCATCACAAGTGCTGTAAATGTTCCCTTTAAAGCCCTGTGTATCCTGTGGATACACAACCCACAGCTTCATTTTCCTTGCAGTGGGAAGGAAAGCTTTAAAACACATGGGAAAGGGCAGCAAACAAAGCCAGAGCCCACACTGGGGGCATTTCAGAATTCAGGGCAGCAGTGCCCAGCTGGGGGGAGGGAGCACCAGGGTGACCCTGAACCCACCACCCAGGCAGGATGTGCTCTGAGAGTCTCCATTTTTCATTCTGGGGGAGGAAGAGGAAAGGGAAGAGCAGGCTTGGGCTTTTGCAATGCTTAGAGCTGACAGCTTTGGATCAGGCACTGGGCAGAGGGACAGAACAGCCCCGTCCAGGCTCTGTTTGTCCATTCCCACATCCTCCTCTCTCCAAAAGGAGGACCAAGCCCTGCTGCTGACCTCGGCCCCCCCAAAACACACCTGCACCAGGCTAAAGAGAGGCTAAAGAGCACCCCAGGCTGGCTGTGCTGGATGTGTGCCTGCCCCCGGGATGAACTCTGGGATGGGTCCCCCGGGAAGGTGCCGGGAGCGGAGCTGTGGCTGAGGATGGGTGGGGAGAGGAAGGGAGGGAAGGAGGGAGGGAGGCAGGGAGGGAGGCAGGAGTGGCTAATTATGAAAATCAGATCTTCTGAGCAGCAGACTTGAGGCTGGATCGGGACAGACAGCTCGGGGAGGGATCGTCTGACACCCGTAATGGGCCAGCACGGGTTCAGCCGCTGTGTGCAGTTCCATCATGCAGGCTGGTGGCACGGCTGACACGGGGATGGGGGGGGGGGACACAGACCCAGATGTGCTGGGGAGGGGGCTGAGGGACCACTCGGTACCCAAGCACCAGCTCAGCTCTGCAGGAACACGGGGGGAAGGCCCTGCACAGGCTCCATCGCTTCCCCCACGTCTGCAAGCACTCAGGGCTCAGCTCCGGGCTGGCTCCAGCTTTATTCCCGCTGGGATAAACCCCGGATAATGTGCCAAGGAGCCAGGAGAATCTGGCCCCAGGCAGGCAGTTAGTTCTTCTAACAACCCACCACCTATTCATCTCCTTCACTTTCTACTTTATGCAGTTTACAATAAATCAGTGGGCAAAGCCAAAACCAGAACTCGGAAGCGCTCGGGGTCCCCGTTCCAGGTTTTCTGGGAAGTCTCAGCAAAGGCACAATTTGCCATCCTGACGATTCCCAGGGCAAAACGTCCACTGCTGGAGACCCAGTGAGGAGAAAAGGATCACAGAACCATAGAAATACAGGGGCTGAAGCAAAGGGCTGACTTGTGCAGGAGGGTTGACTTCCCTGCTGCTCTCAGTGACCCTCGTGGCACATCCCAGGGACATCCCAAGGAATTCTGTGTGTCCCAACACAGACACTGAGTGTGCCAACAAGCCCCAAGCCCTTGCCCAGCTTCCATGTGGAGCCAAAGGGGTTACCTCACACCAAACCTGAACCAGAGCAGGATCTGTCCTGCCCGTAGACATGTTTTGTTTAATTTTTTTAGATTTTTTTTTTTTTCTTTTGAAAGTCAAAGGTTGGGGTGGAGCAGAAGGAAACCTCTCCCCTCCCTGGCATCCCACTGCCCCATCCCCAGCAGGCAGTGAGCAGCATCCATCAGCACCCGAGCAGGAGCATTGGGAGGGATGTAATTCTGCTGGGGGAGAATGGACTTCCCGAGCACATGGACCTAAACTGCAGAGAAACAGAGCCCTAAATCTCTGGCTGTAGATTTACGGCCTCCATTCTCTTTCTTTACTGCAAATACAATCCGGCAGTAATGGTCTAACACAGGAACACCATCACCAACTGGCTGATGGCTCACATAAAAGCAATGTCAACCAAAAACTATGAGTTTATAAAAGGGAACAAACCCTCAACAGTGACAAGAACATGAAACCCATTAACAATTTAAACACTCTCCATTTTTTATTCCCCACCTTGAAGCTATTATGGCTGATAGAAGGCTTCACAGCTGAGTTAACCACTTCAAGGGAGGGCCCTTGCACACATAAAGAGTTTGCTGAGGCCACAAGGTGGGAGGTTACGTGGTTTAAACCATCCGGGGCTCTGCTCCTGGCTCTGCTCAACCACCCTCCCCTCCCAGGACCTGCTCAGCACCTGGCAGGATTTGTCTGCTTGCAATTTCTGAGGCTTTTCAAAAGCTGCCTAGTAACCCCAAGGTACCACAAGATTATTGCTATGGTTACTGGAGGGAAAAAAAAAAAATCGCAGGTGTGTTATAATTGTTTTTCCCAAAGATTTTCTTGCTGCTCTGGGTCTCTTTTGGCACTTTTGTCATATCGTGGAGCAAATATTTGTGGAAGCTGTTGTGGAGTCCTGGAGCAGAGAGCAAGCGCAGGGGAAAGGGAGGAGACAAAGTGCTTGGGGAAACTCAAACAACTTCTCAGTTAGATTTTGCAGAAAACAGAGGCAGAAAATACAAATCCCAAACACTTGGAGGGTGGACATTTAAAATCAGACCCAACACAGCACTCAAGTGATAAATACCCCTGCTCGAGGGGTCAGTGGTGTCCAGCAGGACACCACTCCTGGGTCTCCACTGACCCTGAAAACTCCATTTTGCCTCTCTGCCTATCCATTTGCTCCAGCTGCAAACCAGGGATAACAGTTAAAGGGCTTGATAATCTTCCATGTCAGGTGCTCTGTTCTAACAGGAAAAGGACTGTAATTCCCCCCCTGTTATTAGAGAAATGAAGCTGGGCTGACCTCACCCAGCCTAACTCAGCCTCTCCTGAGTGAGGAGGAGCAGCTCAGACTCCTCCAGACCTCTAAAAGCAGCAGCAAGGTGCAATCCTGTCATTGATCAGGGAGGGTCTCAGTGATCAATGAGAGGCTGGTGGAGAAGGTGGTCGTGCTGTTCCCACACAAATATCCCCCCTTCCCACTTTTCCGGGCTGGCTCCGTCATCCCGACAGCCACACATCCTGAATTCCAGGCCATGGGTGCAACCGTGGTCCCCGCGGAGCCCGCCGGGTCCCTTTGGCATCGCTGTCCCCTCCCTTCCTTCCTTCCTGCCCCCGGGGCAAGCAGCGGGAGCACAGTTTGAAACCAGATCCCTGTCCCCAAATGGAAGGAAGTGGCACTGCCATAAAGCCGGTCCCATCCCATGGAAACGCCGGCAGATGGGGCCATAAACGCTTCCTCCTCCTCCTCCCCTCGCAAGCAGCCACCGAGCTTTCGGATTCATCTTGATCTCGGGCTCGCTGTCAGGCTGTAAATGCCTCTCGCTCGGCTCCCTTCCCCCTGAGGTTCGGTTCAACCAACAACAGAAGGGAAAGGAGAGGGTGAAAGGGTGAAATGAAAACGGGGTCTGCAAGAGCTGCAAGCAAAAAAGGAGAGAAACCCATCCCTGCCTGATCCCCGGGCTTCACAAGTCCCCCAGGGGATGTCCATAGGATGGAAGCAGGAGCAAGGGGACACAGCAGCAGCTGATGGGGCCAAAATCCAAACCACACACAGATCCCAACCCAAACTCAAGCACAGACCCAAGCACTCCCCCATGGGTGTATCTGAATCCCAGGCAATGTGGCAAGGATTCCTGTTCCCTCCTGTTCACCTGCACTGCTACGGGTTAGGCATTTGCACGCCTAGCACGAGCATCTGCAGCTTCATTAGGCAAGATAAAAGTTAAGGACAATAAACCTTTATGCTTCAAATCATAAAGCAGTAAGGGTCAGAAGGGGATTTCTAAATATAGGCAAGTTATTCTACCACTGTCCATTATGGGGTTTTTCTTGGGACTCTCCAGCTGGTCACTTGTAGGCATCAGCTTCCCGTGGGCTTGGGGAGCTGCAGGAGCATCTCCAGGAGCTCCTCCAGACAGCTCCTGCCAGCAAGCCCATGCTCCTCCTTCTGTCTGTTGACACATCCAGGGGTTTTATGCTGAAGTTTCCCACGCTGACTCCCTTTGGTATCGAGTCAGCTGCAAAAGTGACAGATTTTTTACATCCAGCCATTTTTTCCCTGTATTTTATTCACAGCGATAAAGTCCAGAGAAGCTGCTGCTGTGGCGGTGCCTGGAGAGGTTCCCCATCACCAGCTTGTGCCAGGACAGCTCAGGCAGGATGGGGATCATTAAATAAACTTTCTTTTTTTTTAAACTCTTGACCAGTTTTTCCAACTGTGAGCTGGAAACATGCCAAAGGCAAAACTCTGACTGCCAGGGAAGGTTTGAGGGCTCGCCCCCGGGAACGTCTGATGGAGGTGGTTTTTAAAGAAAGTGTGTAAACACAGAGGAATTTCTCCTTCTCTTTTTAATTGTGGGAGCCTGCTCTGTTGTTTGTGTTTGCCAGAATTAACAGCTAGAGCCACAGCTCTCTGTTTTCTAAGCCTTCTAATTCTACTGAACATCCGCTACCCTGAAAGGACTCCACAGCATCCCATAAAACATTATTTATCTGTGTGCGTTAGCTGCACGATACTGTAATTTCCAGAATAAATGCTGGGTGTAAATTGTTGTTTATGTTGGAGTCTGACTGTCTTTACGAGAAACAAAGTGAAAACTGAATCTTCACAGCTTTATTTCTTCCGCTGAAACCTCTTCTGCAGAAGGAGGAACGCCTGGTGGAGCGCCTTAATGGGTGGCCGTAAAGATTGTTGGGTTAAAACAAAGTACAGGGAATCACCTTTACCCACCCAACCCCCCCTTTTTTTTTACTGCCAAATCCTCAGCTGGTGTAAATTGGTGTAGCTCCAGTGACTTGGGTTCATCTGGCCCACGAGTGCCATTTAAATCAAGCTAAATTAAAGCGAAAGCAGCGCCGTTCACATGGTTCTAATTAAAGGCCCATCAAGGTTTCCAGTGCAAAGCTCAGCTAAGAACACCCATTTCCAGCGTGGTGTCCACCCCCCAGCAGCTTCTGGGCACCCAGCGAGGGCTCCGAGGATGCTCTAAGGTACCACAAGCGGGACCACCACCCATCCTCTTTTTGGATAAGCATCTTTGGAAGAGTCCCAATGGGCTCAAAGGGGTCTTCAGGGCAGGACCTGCCCTCAGAGTTGCTGTGGATGTTCCCCCTTGTGCTGAAATCACCCCAGTTAACTTTTGGTACCCATGTGAGATGCCTCCTCCTCCTCCTGCCAGATGCAAACCTCTCACCAGTGCAGGCGATGGGGCAGAGGCTCTGCCCTGAACTCCTTGCACCATCCCTGGGCTTGGTGACCCCCAAGAACTCCTGGGCTGCCCCACAGGAGAAGGCAAAGCCCAACAAATTCCACAGCACGGGAATAACCCAGACCCTGGCAGGTCCCTGCCATGAGGACATCAAGCTCATCTCTTCTCTGCTTTTCTTGTCCCCCCAGAAGGGACACGAGGCTCCACTGTCCCCATCCCCAGGGTGCTGCTGAAGCAGCTGTCACCACTCCACCACCAGCAGAAGATCAAAGTTCAGGGGAACTTTTGATGAAGTGCTCTGGCAGGCCCATCATGGGGAAGCAAGAAAGGTCAGAGAGTGGAAAAAATAATAAGAAAATATAACTGCTTTCTTATGAGGAAAATATTATGAGTTCTTCCCCTTTTTCAGCTTTTATGGAAGGAGATTCTGCCAGTTCCCTCAGAAAAAAAGAAGAAAAAGTAGTTTTAAAATGAGATTATGCACCTTCAGGGTGCCATTAGGAAGTTTTACTGTACTGAGATGACATGAAAGCTCTGGAATTAATATCCCTGAGATGCTTCAAACCTGCAATAGCAATTATTGTACTACGTGTCCCTGGATAAATAATAGGGCCATTCAGCTAATTAGCTTCAATGATTTCAGCTCCCTGTAAATTTTCTCTCACTCGGCTATAAAAATAACACCAAGCAAACTTTTGTTAACAGAAACTTCTTTCAGGGAAAAAAAAAATATAAAAATAAGGGGTTTCCCCCAGCTCTTAATTCTTAACTGCTGTCGTGGTAGCAGTGTGATTCCAAGGGCTGGAAATATTAATAGGCTATAATAGAAAATATAAAAGGAGAACCATTATTAATTGCCATTTACTGGTAATAAACCTATCGCACCGATTTCTGCCCGCGCACACGTGCAACCCCATTAATTTCAATGGGGCTGCACGTGTTAATTGAGAGCAGAATTTAGTCCACTGGTTGTAATTAATTAACCAAGTTTTCAGTATGGTTTGACTACTTTCAATCTTTTATGCCTTTTTTTCTTTTTTTTCCCTTTTTTTAATTGTTATTATTATTATTTTATGTCTTCACGTTTGACTTATGCAACGGGGGCTCTGTTCTCCTCCAGCCCCTGATTTACTCTGGGTTTTCTCCTCCCGTTGCTCATTTTTGCACGGAGTAAATCACCACCCTGGATCAAGCCCCCCTGAGACCCTCACACCCACACTGGTCCTCAAGGCTGCTCAGAATTATTTGGGTCACATCCTGACCTAGCCCAGCACCCCGTGGTCCTGCTGGCTCCTGACTGTGTTCCCCCACCCCCTGCCATTTTCTGGGTGTTTGGGGCAATAAAATAACAATTTGGACAAGACTGTTGTCCAACAATCTCCAGCAGCTCCTCCTCCACCTGCTTTTAAAGTCCTGAGAAATTTAAAGCACTGACAAATCCCCATTGGAACTCCTGCACAGATTTAAGGATGTAATTAAGTATTTCCTTCAGAACCTGTGAACAGGAATACCATGGCAGTGACATGTTGTTGTGGTTTTTGTTTTTTTTTTTAAGGTTAAAATACAAAACAAGCCTTAAGGGACAAAAATTAGGGATTCTTGTGCCCCCCTCCCAAATTGCAGGTGTCTGTGTGGGGATGTGCCAGGTTTTTTTTTCCAAAGACCTTGATAACTGCAAGGGGATGAAAATTCTTTGTGTTTCTGGTTTAATACAATATTTCCTGTCCCTTCCAGCCCTGAGCATTCCATGGTTCTGTGACAATTTGACGATTTCTGATATGATGACAACTGAGCAAAACAAAACAAAAGGCCCAGAGAATTTCAGGAGGACAGGGGAAAAAAAGGAAAATAAGAAAGTTACCCGAGCAGCTTCCTAGACCAGATTTTTGCTGAGTTATTCAAAACGAGCAAAGCTCAACCACTTCCCAGTGGGACTTTCTGAAATTCCCAACTCCTGAAGGACCTGGGTTCTTCCCAGGATTAGAGAAGAGTCAGCAGGTGGCCACAGAATTCATCACAGGTGATGAGCAATTCCCAGCAGAATCCAGCCCAAAAGGTTTGGAGCCTGCAAAGCCCCACAAGGTTCCTGCAGAAGAAGATGAGGAGCCTGGAGGCATCTCCAGGGGCAGAGCAGCCCCTGGGGCTCCTTGTCCTGGGGTGGTTCACGTCCTCCCCACAGCCCAAGGCTGGAAAAACACCACAATTCCTCGAAATCGAAATCCATCCCCGCGGCAGCACTTTCCATCTCAGCACTCGACATGATGGCCCTTGGTGGTGATATTAATAATAATCCCCTGATCAGCCACTGCACACAAGCCTTAAAGAACCGACCCGCTGTTATTTTAAGGCTCTCACATCCCTTTCCCCTCGTTCCCCATCAGCTGCCAGCAAGCCCCTTCCACTTCCAGCGGGATCTCCACACTCCACTGATGAGAAATCCAGGCCCTGCAATCGCCGAGGATAGGAAGTCATAACATTTGTTTGGGAAATGTATTTTAGCCCATATTTCTCAATAAAATAAATTGTATAAATGAAATCAGACTGACACCGCAATATTTCCTAACTAGCTGCCATCTCCCTGCAGCACTCAGGGACTGTCAGGAAATTTTTCCCTGAGGTTTTCCCCGTTTATTTTATTTATTTTTGTAAAGCAGGGGCACGTGGGAAGGGTTTTGTCAGGGGGATATTTTTCAAATCCACGCAAACCTCATTACCTAATGAGCAGGTTTTGCATGTTCCAGGGTGACATTCGCCTCCTGTTTGGGTCTCGACTAATTTGACAGGCTCAAAAAAAGAATTAAAACCCAGTCCTGAAAACAATGAACCCATTGCCCTCGACACCTTCAGAGGTCTGAGGGATTTGCAATTGGAAGATTCAAGCCCAGATTTGGATGGGTGAAACTGCCTTTGATTTTTAAGCCCGGCACTGAGTTCTGGCCAGTGCAAGGAAGACAAGGAAAGATTTTGGCTTTTGCAGAGGAGCAAACAAAAGCCCAGTGAGGTTTAAGTGACACCAAGGAGGTCTCCAGTGGTGGCACAAGCTGCTCTGCCACTGCTCCATGTCCCCCGTGGAGGAGCAGGAGCATCCCTGGGCTGGGGGCAGTGCAGATGCTCTGCTTTCCTTTTCCCTCTCCACATCCAGGGAATAGCCAGAAAAAGCACCATCCAGACGGTGTTATTGCTTGCTACGAGGCCTTTCCTCCTCCTCCTCCTCACTCAGGGGCCAGCTCGTGCCCAATTTATTGCTCTGGTTACAACCAGGTGAAGCTCAAGGCACAAACCTGGAGGCGAGTGGCACCCGGGAGCTGCTGAGCGTGAGAAACCAGCAGGCTGGGCAGGGAAAAACCTGACAAATTCAGCCCTAATTCCTCAAAGGCTTAAATTTGTCATTCACAGGGGTTAAATTGCTTTCAAGGGGTTGCATTATGTGGAGAACAGCATTTAAAAAAAAAAAAACCAAACGAAAAAAGCAGGACAGGCTGGGATGCCTCACGTTGACCCATTCGTGTACCTGTGGCCTTAATCTAAACTTTCCTGGATCTCATTCTGTGAATAATTATACACACAGGAGGGCAGCTCATCAGCTGGTGTAAACTGGCTTAACTCCACCACAGTAACTGGAGAAGGGGCCAGGATCCTGGCTCCAGACAGGGTACGATGCCACTGGGGTGAGCAGGCAGCGAGGGCTGCAGGCAGGGATCTGGGGTTTTATCACAGCTTCTGCTCCAACCCATTACAAGCCAGGATGTCTGCACTCTTTCACCAGCTCTGTGTGCCTGGTTTGAGCTTCTTTTTAATCTCCCTGTTTTGCTTTGTTTTGTTTTTACTCAATAACACTGCTGGCATCTTAAAAAAGCTGCTGGAATTGTGTGATGAAAAACCCAACCAGCTCTCAGAGCACGGCTGCTCTTTATTCCTTACTCCAAGACCTCCATCTCTGGACAGTTTTGCTCACAGGCAACCTCTCTTTTCCCCCTCAACCCCAAATCCACTTTCAGCCTCATCCTAACATGCTCTCACTGTCCTGACCCACCAAAGCCAGCTCACTCACAGCTCCAGTTCCCATAAAACTTCTTTCTCAGGGGCTTCACCCACGTGTAACCTCGGTGTTAGGTCCTGCACGAGGCTGCCACGTCTGGGTGTGAGCAACATCTCCATGTGTGGAGGGGATCCCCATGCAGGGAGGGGAAGGGAGCAAGGCTGAGCTGTCTCCATCCCTCCTCTGCTCCACCTGGATGGAGAGATTCAGTCCCGCAGCCAGAACCAGGGAGTATCACAGGCTGCTCATCTCACCAATCAATTTTTACGGCTGGAGAGGATAATAATGGTAATATCAGTATAAAAAAACCCCGCAATGACCCATAACAGTAACATATTACAGCTCCTTTTAAATAACTGTGCTAGCTGCAGTTTCTTTGTTTCTCTGGCAGCAGACAGGCAGAAGCATTGGGACCGTCCCCGTGTCTCCGGGAGGTGCAAATGCTCCCAAAATGGGGAGGATGTGTTGGGATGGGGGATAGGAGACCCATCTGCCATGGGAGAAGAGCTGGGAGGGGAGGGCGAGATAACAGAGGGGAAATGTAACCCTTTCCCAAAGGCAACACCATCTCAAACTGGGGAAAAAAAATTAATCAGATTTAATTCTGCCCTGTTCCCAGGGCCTGGCAGAGCGGGGCCTTTTGGGACCGAGGCCACAAGGTGCCCAAGCACAGCTGTAAGGCAATGGAGCAGAATGCACAGCTTCATTTCCAGCACCCCCCAACCATATGTTGCCTCGGGAAAACCTGAAGATTGAGCATTTTACTGTGAGCAAAGCAGAGGGCTCTCCCTCCAGCTCACAGACGTTCACAGGGGTTTAGTGCTGCTGGAGGAAGGAAAGTTCTGGCTTGGCACACGCAAGGCAAAAAGTTAAAGCACAAAACTCCCCTCACCTTCACTCCCAAACACCCCGGAGGGAGGACAAGGTTTATTTTAAAGAAGGATGTTTTATCCTGAGCAAGGAGGGACGACTGAACAGCTTTTCATTCCAGGCACTCGATGACAGGAGGAAGAACTAGATAGGATTTAGGTTCATTGGGATGGGGGGAAGATAATTAAAGCCACTGCTGCTTTCTTTGCATGATGTTACTTCAAAGCAAGCCCTTACCTGCCCGTGCCTCCACCTTAAAATACTGCATTGGATTTCCAAGTACAATAAAGCACCTCGATGCTTTCATGTAAAAGGACCTTAGGGCTGCCCTCAATCTTAGGCACATCATTAGCCCCAGAGTGCCTGGTACCCAATGCCCCCAAACCTCCTGTGCAGCCCCATCCCAAGGGCTGTTTTCTTCCTGTCACTATTCCACACAAACACTCAACAATTTTTCTAAAAACTCTTGTTTGGAGGGCTGAGCCCCCCTTCCCCCCTATTTAAAACCAGGAGCAGATCCAGAATATTTCTGTTTACTTCACCAGCTTTGCTTCAGCTTTACCCTCGTGTAACAGCAACAGCAGAGCTGGGTCCAAACGGTACCAGAGAGATTCAGAACCAAACAGGTGAGCTGAGGATGTGACAGGACTCAGAGCACGCCTGGAGCTCCTGCAGTCCCTGGTCCCAATCCCAAACCCTGGCTCTGACCCCACTCCTTTGCCACGGGGATTATTTTCAGTGCTGCTTCCCCGTGACTCTCACGTTTGCACACACAATAAAACCTCATCTGCATCCACGGGCTGTGAAATGGGGAGGGGGTGTTTGCTTCACACGATCCCCCCCCGTTTTTTTCAGGGAGCAAATCTGGTATTTTTTTCCTAACAAATTCCTGGTATTGTGAATCCCTAAGAAATAACAAACGTGGAGCAGGAGGACTTTGTTAGCTCGGAGAAGCGGGGGCTTCTTCACTCCATCACCTCCACCAATTCCCCATAAACCAAGAGATGCTGCTGGGGACACATTATTGAGGGATTTAAATAAGAAACCAAACGGGGTTCCCATGCTGCAAAGGGAGGTATTGAATATATAAGCAGATCATTTAAATCCCTCTATTGCTAATACCTCCAAGTACAGCGAGGACCTGGAGCACAGGTATGTTCCAGCTTGGTGAAAAATGACTTAATTTTGCACAGAAAGATCTTACTCGAAAAAAAAAAAATCCCTTATGAAAAATTTTAAAGTGGGGGGAAAAGTTCCTTTTATTTATGTATTTATTCACAAACAATCTATGGGCGAGAGAGAACAAAAAAAAAAAAAAAGAAAAGAAAAAAGAGTCTTTATTTTAATCAAACCCAGAATATTTAAGCAGCTGAAATGGGTTTATTTTTCATGTTAAAAAGGGACATTTTGAAAACGCTCCATGAAATAAAAAAAATCCACCCAAAACGCCTTGATCACAAAATAAATTATTTAGCTCTTATATAAACCCCGGCATGAAACGACAAACATTTTTGTCACTTTTGCACAGCCCTGATTACCGTGCATTATGCTTTCTAACAGCTTTCCCTAGCATCATCACTAATGGATTTTATAACATGCTTTATAACAGGTTATTAAGGAATATGGCTATAGCTGGTAATCGCTGTATAATATGAATAAAGCATTTAAGAAACGGCCCCTTCATTTAAATTGTTAACTGGGGAAACTATCGCGTTATAAATAACAGGAGTGAGAGGCATTTCTGGGGAAGATTTCCATTTCCAGCCCAGCAAAAATGTGGATTTGCACGTTTCTTCTTCCTTTTTTTTTTAAAAAATTTTTTTCCTTAAGCCCCAAACCTGTTCATTCATCATTATTCTTAAAACCTCCTTTTGCTGCAATGCCCACAAGAAGCGGATCCCTCGGGACTATTTTCTTTTATATGATGAGTCATTTATTTTATACAATGGTATCATAAATTTCACAAAAGTTCAAGCTCGCTGTGCATGGGCCATTGCCAAGTAACCGTGTCATCTCCCAGGCTGTGTTTACGGCCTCTCCTTCCCCACACCTCACTGTTTTGTCATCCCATCACTGAATCATTCCGGGCTTGATCCTGCTCCCATTTAAGTCAATGGCAAAATTCCCATTGACGTCAATATGAACAAGAAACGAGCTATCTGGGAGCAAAATGATGTATGAATGCAGACATATAGATCAACCTGGGGCCCGAGCTAGTGAGGATCTCACTAATAATAAAAAATTACAGTCTGCTGTGGTAGGAGAGGAAGGGTAGGTGGGCTTGGGGGAGCGTGGAATAAAATTAACGTTCTAATTGGAAAGGTATTTATAAATCTGCATCCTGGAGGAGTTTTGAAATGTCTGTTAAAAATAAAAAATAGCAGCTCCCCCCCCTCTCTCTCCTCCCCAGCTGTGAGAACGGGTGAGGGTTTCTGGGGAGCATCTATCCTGGCCCCGTGGGTGCTGCAGCATCCTCCATCCCGCATCCCACATCCTGCATCCCACATCCCTCCTCCAGCATCCGGCCAGCATCCCGCATCCCTCATCCTGCATCCGTTCAGCATCCCCCGTCCCACATCCCCCGTCCTGCATCCCGAGCCCCGCATGCCCCATCCCATCCCTGCGAGCCCCGGCGGGTGCGTGTCAGTCCCAACTCCACAAGCAGGTGGCAGTGGCGACATTTCCCGACGAAGCTTCTCAGCTGGAAATGTCCAAAGCAGGGAGAAGAGGAGGGGGGGGGGGGGGGGAGGAGAGAATAACCCAGGAACAAACACACAAAAATAAATAACAGCTCGAAACGTTAACTCCTTTCCCTCTATCAGATCATTGTTAACAGCTAATAAAATATCAGTCTGCAGGGACACGAGATATAACCAATACCCTAATAAAGAGAGCCAAAGAAAGGAAATTAGATCTGCTGGGTTTTTAGACCATTCGAATAAAGTGATGGATCTGAAGATTTGGACAATCGTTGCCTAAAAAATTAAAAGTGGAGGCTGAGCCTGCCAGCAGGTTGCTGAGCCAGGGCCGCAGCTCAGGTTCCCTCCCGTTTTTAACTCCCGGGTAATGTTTTTAAAAAGGCCCCATTAGCAAACGCCACACGCAAAATGATTCATGGGTGGAAACCCGTATGAGAAAGTATTACATTCCCTGCTCCTATATCGCAAGGTAATTAATATCAATTGAATTAATCACCCCGAGTTAAGTGAGATGTTATTAAACAAGGCGGGTGCGCACACGTCGCGGCGTCCCCCTTCAGACAAAACGTAACGTTTTCAATATTTGCCTGCAGCTGCCAACAATAAATCCTTTTAAATTTGCCTTCCAAGGTCAGCGAGTGCGGGAGATGCATGTATATGATTTTCTAGTTTACCTGCTAAGGAGAGAGAGGGGTCAGTAAATTATCCTCCCGATTCAGCCTAATTGAATAGCAGCAGAGTGGACGTCAGGCTGGAAACTGGAGGGAGCACGAGGACACACTTGACAACATATATCTGTCACCCAAGACGAGGAGAGACAGGTAAATGGACTGACAGAGGGGAAAGATATACCACACGTATAATAACCACCATGTGATGAGAAGAACAAGTGTTAAAGGAAGAATAACAGAGCCACCTCCATTATCAGGGAAGCAACTTTGCTCATTTTTTTAATTAGTGGAACCTGGGCCTGACAAGGGGAGGGCAAGATTGAAGGCTGGCTGGGAGCTCATTACATATTCCCATCCTGAAATGGGTGGCAAGAGGGGATGTTTTCCAGCAAAGCCAGTTGTGTTTCTCTGGAGCAGGACAACTTGCAGGATTTGCCAAATGGGCAAAGGATGACAGGTTGATGTTTTGGAGAAAAATGGATCCCTGTGGCAAATCTGTTAGAGCCGCCAAAGCAGCAGCCCAGGGACTGCACACTGCTTGCTCTTCTGTGGGGCTTTTATGCCCAGGTTTGGAGGTTCTTTATATGAGGTTTAATGGCATTAATCCCCTTCCACAGATAGAGAAAGCGAGGCAGAGCCATTTGCTCAAAATTACACATTTGAGACCAAGAACCGATTGCTCTGACGGCTGCTCCCGAGCCTGAACTTCAGGGATGAGCAGAGAGGAGCAGCAAGCAGGGGAAGCACAACGAGAAGCAGAGTGATGAGCAAGGAGGGGAGATGAGGAATTTGTGGGAGAACACATTGGGTCTCTTCCCAAATCAAACAATCCCAAAATTGTTGTACTGCACCATGGAAAAAGTAATAGGGCAGCAGATGGGGACTGAGGAGAAGAAGGAAACCCAGGAGCCCCAGAACAAAGTATGCAGAGCACACACTGTTAATGCAGCAGAGCAGAAATGTAACCAGTATACTTGTCTTCTAAGAAAAGGGGCCAGGAAAAGTTGGGTGAATCCTCAGAGGCAAGCCAGTTTTCCAGAGCAGAGGCTCCTCAGTCAGGAATTTTTCCTTACATTTAGCAGATCCTGCCAGAGCACACCAAAACTCAGCAGAAATGTTAACAAGTTACTCCTGGGAAAAGGGAGAGGAGGAAGAGGAACATTGGACGTTGTCATCCAGTTTAATCAATGAGCACACCAAGGCAAAACATCTTCCACTCTCATCTCAAACTCACCAGCAGAGTTCAAACCAGCAATCTGAACTATTAATCTCATTTTAAGCCCCAAGAAAACGTATCTGCTTGCAGAATGCTGCTCACTGGGAGGGAACCCATAAGCTTCATATCTTGCCTTTTCCATTAATGGTAGAGACCAAACAAATGTTTTCAACAATGTTTTGGTGAACACCTGAAGTACCTTTGAGTTCCTCAGTACTGCTGTGCCCTTCCCAAATTAGTGTGGTCCCAATAAAACACTGGAGATTCTTGAAGGAAAAGGACAACCTTGAGTGGAGAGCACTGCTCAGATCACTCGACAGTCAACATCATTTTAAACACTAACGCCAGAAGATCTGAAAACTGCTGGTGTGGCACAGGGATATTCTGGTGCTTGAAGGTGACAAGAGATGGCAGAACGCAGCCTGACATCAAGATGCAAAGTATCCCTAAATCCAGATACCCCAGGAAAGGTTTCTCTGGTTACCTATGGATCAAGTGCCATCTTCCTGCCACCAAGGTCACTGTCTGTGACCTGCCAAAGTTCCTGAGGAACTTGACCATCATTTTAGCAGTGGCTTGGCAGCCAGAGTGGAAAAGAAAGCTGGAAAGCAACACTTCCCAGTTCCACAGAGGACAAACAAGCCTGAGGATTAAACCTGCCCTTTTTAGTCCATCATGAGATGAGACAGGGCTGACATTAAAAATATGAGGGGGACACAACCACTACCACTCGCTTAGGAAATGGAAAGGGAATCAGGGAATGTCCCCTGGCTTCAGCTTCACAATGAGATGAACACAGAGCCACGGGCACCCTGATGGATGCAAGTCTGAGGCTTAAACTCTTCATAACCTGGGGAAGACCTGGGGACCTTTGTGGCTTTGGATTCTGCATGTGACATGGAAAACGGGGACACAGAAATCATCTGTATGGACAATTTCTATTCACAAAGTGCTTTGGAAGGACAATTTCAAGGTCCACAAGATACCAGAGGAACACACATTATGCTCTAGAGGAGACCAAGCATTGCTGTCACAACTCTGGACCCTGTCATTCCAGCCTAGTCAGTCATTCCATTTTAATCATAACTAATGCAATGCCTTTTACAAGAAGAGGTCGTGCTATATTCTAATCCATTTTGTAATTAAGCATAAATTTTAAGCAATCAATTGCACACAGTGATGAACTCCCAGTTTACCCAATGCCACTGGCTGTCCCTGGGCAATTAACAGTCTGAAAAAGCTACAGGATGGAAAATGCTCCAAACTTCTGCCATGGGGTCTTATCAGGGAAACAATGTCAGGAATAAAGCAGCAAAGCCATCAAGATAAGGTGGAGAGGCAGGAGGAGTTTTTTAAGGAAATATTTAAGAATAGAGAAAAGGAATGATCTGATTGAGAACAGAGAAGGAAAGGGAGGGTTTGACCTCTAAGAGGAAAATCTTTCCAGGTGCTTGGATAAGACACTGTCAGAACTTGAGCATTATCTTTGGCTTTTGTTTTGGGCATCTTCCAGTTCCTCCAGTTAACTCCTTCTGGACCCCATCCCGTGCCCAGACTGGTGGGAATGGTCCTTTCCAGCACCCAGTTTGAAGAGCTGGGACTGTCCAGGCAGGCCTGAGGTGGGAGGCAGCAGCAGGGTCTGGCCAGCCATGGGCTTTGTCTGATTTTGATGAAGTAGTGAAAGAAGCATAACGAGCCCCTCAGGTCTGACTCTCTTCCCTGTCCAGGGGAAAATAATTTAGCCTAAGAACTTGAAATTGGAGTCGGGAGAAGATGAGATGTCCCTCTCTGCAGTTCTGTTAATTTAAACTGGACTTCATTAGGGATGATTTTAAAATACAACGTTTTTAACCAGCGCCAGGATTTTAAATGGACTAAAACAGTCTGGCTGCAGGAGTTTGGATGGCAGAAGAGATTGTTGCCATTTGCAACATTTGGATGCAGACACTGGGATGATTTCAAGCCTCTCCACCCCCCAGGATGAGCCAAGCATCCTGGATGGGGCCTCGCCTGCAGCTCCACCACCTGCATCCCTCCACGGCTCCTTGGCTGCTGTCAGCAGAGGGCAACGAAGGCCACGCAGAGAACCCCACGCCAGCACCACCCAGGAAAAAAAAAAAAAAGGCAAATTTTTTCTTTTCCATCCCCATGACAAACCCAGCAACCCCCAAATCCAGCTCCTTCCCTGAATGTGGGATCAGATTTCTTCCCCTGCTGCTGACAGGAACATTTTTGCTTGTGTTTAGGCAGAGCAGAGCCCATCCTCTCATCCTAAAGAGATACTCTTTGCAGCAACACTTCCTTTGCAGCAAACATCCCCCCCCGCACATCACCTCAAACCTCCCCAGCCCTCCCTGAGGTGGGAACCCATCCCACTGCCCATCCATCAGCACGGGGTCAGGGGGGATTTTATTTTTTTGCTTTCTAAAGCCAAGTTGAACACCGTGTGTGCTTCGGACCCCAGGCCCTCAGCACTCAGACTCTCTGCAAACACAGTTGCTAAGGAGCAAACATCGCTCTCTCCCCATGTCAGCCGAAAAAATCCTAATTAAAAGCAAGCCTGCTCGCTCTGGCTGGGTACCAAAGGGACACCAGGCAGTGAACTCCACGCAGCCAAACCCTCGGCACGGGGAACAGGCTGGAATGATTTGGTTTTGACCGCCAGATGACCTCGAGGGCTGCCCAGCCTGATGGACAGTTGGACCATTAGTCCTTTTAACACACATTCTTTTCCCCGAAATACCGACATCACTCCGCTGCTTCGCAGAGAGAGGCAGAACCATCTAAACCAGCCATGACCCTGCCCGCTGGGTTATGGGCCCTAAGGCGAGGGGGAATTCATTGGGGGAAGGCATCGCCTTTCACAAAGAGCCCCCGAAACCCCAAGCATTTTCCCCAAGCCTGGGAAAACCCTGAGAGCAGCCCCGGGAAAGGAGGGTCCGGAGCTCGGCATTCCCGGCCCCGCAACAAAAGGGAAGAGGCAAATCTCTCCTCTCTTTGTCCTTCCCTGATGCTTTTTGGGTTTCTGTTTTGGGTTGGTTTTTTGGTTTTTTTTTTTTTCCTAACCCAAATAAATGTTAAACATCCCTCCCGGGGTTGTTTGGGAACGGCCGTGCTGCTCCGGGCTCTTTTATCAGAGGATGTTAAATCTCAGTTCCTTTTATTTGCTCCCCCTCACTTCTGCCAAGGAGTAATTTTTTGGTCTTATTATTTCAAGCAAAATGAGGCACGAGCGAACGAGCCCTGCTGCTAATAGACCAGAACAACCTATTAATCCAGAGCAAAATTAAGCAGCTCAAAGGTTAGGGAAACGAGAGTCTTGCTGGTTTTTAACCTCACAACCAAGGCCTGAGCCTAAAGCCTACAGATGATGGGAGGTTGTTTTTTTTTTTTTGTGTTACTGACTTGAATAAGATTTGGGATGGGAGATTTAGGTGCTGTAGGGTCTGTAGATACCTGAAGGTTGTTTGCCTAAACAGAACCCGAATTTTAGCAATATCTGAATTTTTCTGGCACCTTGCTGCAAGACTGAGAGCAAACCTCTGCTCACAGCTGCCTCAGTTTTCCCAACTGAAAAATGAGGATAATCATTAGTCCTCCTCCATCAGTTTACCACAAAGAACACCTATCAAGTGCTCCAAGACTACCAAATGGAAGAGAATAAAACCCACAAATTGCTGCAAATATACTGGTACTACAGACACCTACCCTGCCTGAACCAGTATCTTCAGGAGAGGCTGAATTCTGCTGGCAAAATGAGTACAAAACAACAAAGTATTCTTCAAGGTGGAAGGGGCAGTGGTGAGAGGGGTTTTCTGCCCCCTGCCCCAAAGAAATGATTCATTCATTCTAAAAATAAAAGGAGTAAATAAACACAGATCCCAAGCCCACAACACAGGGGAGGAAAAAAAATTAAAAATAAATAAAGCTTTTCATCTCCCTTTTCAGTGGCTGCAGCAGACAGAGCCTTGCCTGTCCCGAGCCTGTTTTCATTTCCCCCCTGGGATGACAGACAAGCCATGCTGAGCTAAATGAGGAAACATCTGTTTGGCTTTCCAAGAGCTGGCACTTGGGTGCCCAAGCCTGAACCCCAAATCCCACTTTCCCAAACCCCAACCTGGACACAGCCCAAACGGGGCAGCTGAAGCCTCCGGACTTTGCTGTTCCTGGAGATCCAAGCTCAGAGAGGAGGTTGCATCCCAAACACAAGCACTCAGCTTGTTTTCCCTGTGCTAGGGAGAGAAATGGAATTGCAAAGGGGAAACTGAGGCTCGTTTCCCCCCACAGCCTTCCCCACCAGGGCTTGCTTCATGCAGCCTTGCAACTCCTCTTACCGAGAGGCAGGGAGCAACTTCGGATGCCTCCAGCCTGCTCTGCATCCAAGAAAACCTTCCAGGGGTCTTTAATTATTTTTTTTAAAGTTGCTTCCCACAGTCCCTGACATTTTGCAGGCTGCTGGCTGTTTGTTTTCTCTAGCACGGTGGCTGTACAGTAGAGTGTGCCTGACCCCTGTGCTCCAGCTAGGAGTGTGTCTAATGCTCCTACAAGGTAACCTTTTCACTGGAGTTTTCTTGGGTGACCCCAGAGTCCCATCTGTCCGAAGAGTAACTCCTACGGCATGTGGAAAATGCAGCTGGCCTGTCTCCAGAATGCCTCCTGCAAGACCGACCCATCTGTATCTTTTCTGCTTTATCCAAGTTTGCAGTATGGCATATTTCCCCCCTTTTCTCCCTCTGTACAAGCTCAAACATTAACTCTTTCTGTGCAGGATTTAGTTCCAGCAGAAGGAGCTGAGCTCGGGGCAAGTTTAGACTGACCTGAACCCGCAACAAATCCACAGCAACTTGAACTAAATTATACTCTGAATTTCCTCTGTAGTGGTTAAGAAAATAATCTGGTCCTTTATTCCCCTCCTTCTCCCAGGAGGGTTTATATGTTTTGCCTCATCCCAAGTCCCTGCTGAGCAGCTGGCAGAGCTGATGCTGCTGTGGGGACAATAAGATGCTGCTGGGGACAAGCTAAGAACAGAGAGTTGCCCAATGGCAACCATTATGGGTAAGCTACAGCCAGGAGGGATTCGAGGCAAACAATCAGCTGGGCGAGGACTGGAAAAGTGCATTTTCACTTTGATGAAAACGAGAGCGTGACTTGGGGCTTTGGGGAATCTTCTTAATAGGGAATTAGTGGCTGAAGATCTCCGGAGCACGGCCAGAGGGATGCTCAAACTCTGGAGCATGCAGACTTTCACCATCAGCCTCTGCTTGGGTTTAGACACATCCTAGAAATTAGCCAAATATTCACAGCCCCAGTGAACTGCAGAGGAAGCCTCAACCCCGAGCTGATGGGCACAAAACACTGGCATCCAGTGACTGGCCAGGAATTTAAAACTGGCTTAAAATAAAGGAGAAAAATGGCCAAAAGAAGCTATGTTTGCCTCAAGAGCTCTTTGCCACCCTGTCCTAGAGTTTGGGGACTTCCCCTCCTGCCTCCCCAGGAAAGCCTGGATAGCCCAAGAACAAGGATTGGCATTCAGATATGTCTGGCCACACTCATGAAATTCCTGGTTTTCTGCTCCATTTAGATGAGTAACATTTCCAAACAAATGCCAGCATCCACAAAGCTGTCCTTGCACTGCTCCTCGTGCACCTGAGAGGGGCAGAAAACCTCCCATTTATTTATTTTAACAGGCCTAGAATTGCAATTTATGATGGAGGTGTAGAATCCAACTCCAAATTACCTGGGAGTGAGGATCCAACACCCACGGGCACCTCAGAGAAATCCCAACTTTCATTAACAAATTACAACTGAGCTTTGGTTCCCGCAGGCTAAACCACATAATAACCCCAGAATTAACTCCAGTGTATTCACAGGATTAACGCTGTACCAAGGGCTGATAATTAAAAGAATCCTGATAAAGACTCTGCCAAAAATTAATTACTAAAAAGACAACTAACAGCCTAACATTAGATCTGTGGGTTTGATGCTCCAGCTCACACACTTAAACAAATCTCTTCCTCTTGCTGAAAACCTGGCACTTAAGTGATGTCCAAACTTCAGGAAGGGCAGCGAGTGTGGCTGAGTTACCAAAGCAGAGTTTTTCTGTCCTGATCAGGCTCTAACACTTGAAATCCAAGGCAGCTGCTCTGCAAAGCTCGACCTCGCTCCTTCCCCCTCTCTCCCACCATTGCTCCCTCCTCGCTCTTTATTTTTAAACTTCAAGTTTTGGCAATCAGGGGGGCGAAAAAAATGGCAGCCATTAGAAACACTAGTTAGGGACTTAGTCCAAAATCAATTTTAATTAAAAACACACTGCTTTGATGTTGAACATGGTCGTTTTTAGCAGTGCTCTTGGGTTAGGCAATCCACCAGCTCCGGACACCACCGAGCTGGACCTTCCATCAGGAACAGCCCTGGGGGGTTGGGGAACCCTCTTATGGCTCTTTAAATGCTGTTAGGGTCCCAGTGTCTCAGGACAGGGTGTATTTCATTTTGGGGAGAGGGGACAGGAGGGTGTGAAGGGGCAGGAGAGGTTGGGGGTGGAAACAAACTGCAAAGAATCTCGCAGGGGTTTTACGAGAGCTGCTGTGACCCAGAGTCAGCTGGTCACACGCAGCCAGTGCCCATTACCAAATCAATAAGCATTAAATCAACCTCATTTTCTACTATTTAAATTAACTATAACTGTTTTAATTGCAGATTCATAGCCTGCAAACTGCTTATTACGCTTTACATTATAGCTGAGATTTGCTTGCACGTTACAGACCATTGAGAGCACTTGACAAACCCAACCCTGCTGAAACCTTCCCCACCACCACCACCACCCCCCTCCCAGCCCCCAGACTCCAGGAGGAGACCCATTAAAACCAGGAGAAGGAGGGAAGGGGAGGGAACACACAGCGTGGGAGCTCAGCACAGGGTAATGGTCACCACAGACCGTAGCAGGAGGTGAGAAATTCAAGGCTTCTCCTTGCTCCCATGGAAGATGCTGCTGAGCCTGGCAGGGGCTGGGGTCCCAGCCTGAGGGGCTTCAGGGGGAGGTTGGCTGTTATGGGGGTTCTATGGGGGTTTTAAGTTGCATGGAGGTCCCTTGGTGCTTGGATGAGGCTGTGGGGTCACAGACCCTAAAGGAGAATCTGCAGCAGTGCTGGGCAAGGCAAAGAGAGGGGATGAGACACCCCAAAGGACACAACCAGACCAAGGACATGGGTGTCCCCGGGGTGGGGCTTCCTATCAGGGCTAAACTCTTGGAAGCAGGACCCAAATCCCAGGGAAAGCAGCATCAGGGCCAGATCCTGCAAATCAGTGTGGCACTCGGCAGGACAGAGCCCACCCACAGCACCCCAGGGCTTGGGGCTTCATCACCCCAGACATGATCAATTAAAGGAAAAAAAAAAAAAAGTTATTCCATCATTAAGACAAGAGCTCTTTAAACAAGACTTGGAAAGTTTTCATCTCTCTTAGGGAGCACACACCCTGGTTTTGGCCCTGGACATCCCTCTGGAATTTTACCTCTCTTGCTCTTGTCTTCTCCTCCCCATCCCATGTGTGAGACAAGGAATGGTCTGTAGGTAAATGGGAGCTTAATTTTTTATGGATGTCAGTCTCTTGACACTAGTGCTGGACAGCCCAGTCCCTGGGTCAGTGGCAATGACCTCAGGAGCACTAAAACATGCACAGAATAAACACTTGAGGGTGGGCAGCCAGGGGTTGTTCTCCTGCCCTGCCCACTGCCTCCCCCCCACTCAGGGGGGAGCACAGGACCAGAGACCCCTCTGGCACATCAGTTGGGTCACAGTCAGTGAGGGGAGTCCCTGAGTGACTTTTGGGGGCTTTAGGAGCAAGGAGCTGCAGTCAGCTGGTGACAGAGATGAGAAGCCACCTCCCCAGCCCTGGGGCTGGAGATGTCTTTCTTCCCCAGCTCTCCCAGGGACAACTTTGCCCTTGTGCAGTCAGTGACACCAGTGACAAAGCTGGGGTCAAAATTAGACAAAAGGGATACATTTTTCATGGCCCAGATTGCCCAGAGAGGTGGTGGCTGCCCCATCCCTGGGAATATTCAAGGTCAGCTTGGACGGGGCTCTGGGCAACCTGATCTGATTGAAGATGTCCCTGCTCCCTGCAGGGGCGTTGGGTTATGTGACCTTTAAAGGTCCCTTCCAACCCCAACTATTCTCTGATTCTATAAATACTTCCACCTAATGTCATGGGGACTCCTGACTCAAGCAGGGTGCAATCTCCCATCTTCAAAGGAAGAGCTACCAGGAGAGGGGATGGGCAGCACAGGAGAAAGGGTATTTATTTACACTTTATTTACACTGTCAGAAGAGGAGATGGAGGGGCAGAGGGGCACATCCAGCCCTCTGCACCCCCACAGTGACCAGGACCTTCAGTTCACCACCTCCTGAAGCATTTTCCTGGTCTCTCTACCCTCCTCCTCCTCCAGCACCAGCACCAGACCATGGAGCTCTTGGCTCAGCCACTGGACTGAATCCCCAGCTCCCTAACAAGGTTTTCTCAGCCTCATCAGATCTGTTTCTTTTTCTTTGTTTGCTTTTCTTTTTTTTTTTTTTTTTTTTTTTTTTGCCAGGCCAAAGCACCCAGGGAAAGATCAAACACTTCATGCTGGCACGGACATGCAGGATGCCCTTCATGGAGAAGGCTGTTTACAGGATCCTGGTCCAATCTCTGGGGTCTGAACGAGAAATTTAATTCTGGGCTCCCAGATTTTCTATCTGCACAGCTGGCTCTGTAACAGGAATTCTGCATGCATGCTGGGTATAAGCCGGGACTACTTTAACATCTAATTTCAGCACAGCAAGAATTAGCTCATCCATAAATGACAGCAGGCCTGCAGCTCCTCTGTCCTCTCAAATGCCCAAAGCACAGATTAGCGATAAAAATATCTGATTTTCTAGATGCTGTACTTGATAATAAGCTACTGAATTCCCCTGGATGGATTTCTTAAACAGACCCTTTTACTCAACAACCTGCCCTCCCCCAGAGCTGTAGTTTCCAAGGCTACACCAGTGGACAATCCCCCCCTTCTCCTGTCCCCCCAAGCCCCAAGGAAGGGCTCCAGTGGGAGAGTTAATCTCATGGATTAGTGAGCTAAGCAGCACCATGACTCTCCCATGCATTCCCTGCTCTCCATTACTTCCCAGAGCTCTGCCAGAGCCTCCAGAGCACTTTGCAGCCATCAATGTCCCCCAGCACACGAGGGACCCCACACCCCCCAACCAACCTCTGCCTGGATTTCTCAAGAACCTGCCAAAAAAAAAAAGAAATCAAGGGAGAGACCTCCCTGCTGGGCAGGGCAGCCCCATTGCCTTGGGATTTCTCCCAGCTCCTTGTCCTCAGGACTGGCAGAAAAGCTCTTCAGAGGAATGTGGAGATAAGGAAATAATTACAGCCAGACTTGGAAGGCAAAGTGACACCAAAAAGTGCCAACATTATCCTATGGAAGATGCTCCCAACCTATTCTTTGGTTTCTCCAGCTGAAGAGCATGGAGAAGACCCTGTAAGCAGAAGTTTCTCTTCTCCCATCACCCAAATTTGCTCAGCCCATGGCACCCACCACGCTGGGCTGTACCCCAGGCTCACTCAGACACCCACAAGCAAGGGCCATGGGTCTGGGCATGGTGGGGAGCTCAGCAAGGAGGCAAAAACTCAACTCACCCCACCCCAGCCTGAGCACCAGGAAAAACACCCAGGAGCTGAGAGGAAGCAGAGAAAAATGAGGGGATGCTTAGGGCTCGAACAGGGAGGCAAAGGTCCCCACCCAGGTAGGAGAAAATGTGCAATAAAACTGGCTGATTTGGCTGAACAGGTAATTACAGAGTTAATAAAACCAGGCTCCTGACACCATAGGTCCTAACGACACAGCCTGTATCACGGGCACTGAGTGACTTTTTCCTTTGCTGCTCATTGATCCAGCAGCCAGGAAGGGCTCCGAATTGGATCGATGCAGCGGGGCCACAGACTGCAGGACACTGGACATTTCACATGAAGAAGTTTACTGCTCTTGCACTGTGACCTGTTTGGAAATGAAACATCTGGCCATTTGCCTCTCCTGCTTTTAATACAAAGATTAATCCACACAAGGAATTATTTGCCAGAAAGATCTCTTTTTTTTTTTTTTTTTTTTTAAGAAGCAGCCAGTTGGTCTGCAACGGGAAGGGGCAGATTTTTGTGTTTGAAAAGTTTTATTTTGATTAAAAAGTCATGGAGTTTAAAAAACCAAGAAAAGACCCTTGCTCATTCCCTCTCCTTTTATCAAAATCACTACATTAAATCCTTTAAAACAACTTCTGTTTAAATTTGGTTGAAACTGGACAAAGGATTAAATAAGCCAGAGTGCACCCAGGCAGGTGATGAACTTCAACCCCAAGCCCTCCCATCCCCTCAGGGAACCCAGATAAAAGCTAAAAAAAAAAAAGGGAAAGAAAGAAGCAAATTTCTGGCAGGAAGCAAAAGCTGTGGGGTCAACATTTCTGCTGGCTTGATTGCCCCAGGTGTAAACACCTGCAGGGCAAGGAGAGCCCAGGCCATGGAGCAGCCCCCGATGGGGACAGGAATGTCACCACAGCCCAGTGCCTCCTCCTTCACTGCACACCTGTGGCTGGCAGCCCTTGCAGGGGGTGTAAAGCACCCAGAAAAAAGAAATGGGGCTGGGTTAATATTTAACAGTGCCAGGAGGGCATCTTTAACCATTACCCAGGAGATATTTTACAGCTTTGCTTTGAGACTGCTCCAGCTCCAGAAAGTTTCTGCAAAACCAACCACCCGTGCTCTGCCCAAGTGTGAGTTTTGTGTTGCTGGGCAGAAAGTGATTCATCAGGAGCTGGAATTCAGCCTGACCTCTCCTGAGCAGCTGGAACTGGGTGGGTAGGAAGCATGGTCTGCTGGGGCCAGCACCAGACTGGAACTGGGGGCACTGGGCTCAACCTTCTGCTCTGCCACTGAGTTCCCATCACTGAACCTCCAAAGGGTCCCTTATCCCCACCTCATGGGGTATGGCTGGGGGGAAGGGAGAGGTGGGAAAATAGAAAAAGAGGGGCTGGGGAGGTCCCTGCCACCCCAGCTGTCCCATGGAGGGGGTGATGGGGAAGAGGTCCCCAGGTCTGGTTGATTTGCGTGTGACTCTGATGACCCATCAATTAAATCTCTTTAATTGTGTGGAACTTGTACAGTCTCATGAAACATCTTTGTCCCAAAGCAGGGAAGGATCAGGAGCCCCTTTAAGGACAGAGCTGTCCCTGGTCCCACCAGGATGCCTGCACCAACCCTCCTGCAAGGACAGGGCCACTCAATACTGAGGCTTCTAAGGCACCCAGGGGCACCTTTCCTCTGCTGGGACTGCATCAGCCTGGGGAATTATGACTTTTTTTCCTCATTTTAAGAATCTGGGTTATCGCCAAAGCTGCAGTCTGTAACTGAGAGGGTAAAAGTATTTCAGCATCTTCTGCAGGATAAGCACATGAAGCTAAAACATGTTCTTAATAAACTCATCTCCCTGGACCAGAGACATCTGTCTGGCTCCTGAATTAGCAAATTCTGAGCCTGGTTGGGATAGGTGACTGACTCCTGGCTGTTATATCAACTATTTCCCTACAAGAAGACAAGCCTGTCAAGTCTTTACAGCTTCATATGCAGAGCCCAGACACACACACACACACACACACCATGGCTTGAGAGAAATGAAAAACCTCCAGTTGCTTCTTTACAAGCATTCCCACTTTAACTAAATATTTGCAATATGTTTATACAGAGTGAGCTGCATGACCTTTTATAGACTGAGCTGAGCAAGCCTTAGCTCCACAGCCCTGGGCAGCAGGCAGTCACCTAGAGAGTCCCAGGAACCACAGCAAAACACAGGAATTACCTTCCCCCCCAACAACTGCTCTTTCAGAACCATTGCTGAAGATTCCTCCATCTTATAATAATTTTTTTTTCCTAAAAGGTTTCTGGGAGGCACAATCCAGTGCCACACAAATACCCACAAGCTTTCCAAATACAAATTATTAGCTGAGCATTCCAGGAGGCTCTGCAGCCTCCAGGGGCACAGTATCAGATGTAGTTAACAGGGATGGTTAACCTCACATGGAAACTCTGCCATCTGATACCAAACCGGTTTAAAACCGACCAAATCTCCCCCCCCTCCACGTGGTTGTTGCTTTTCTGTATCTTTTGCACACAAAACCCACATCGTTGAAGAGCACTCATGCAGCTCAGTGTTTTACACTGGTTTAAGGGCACCCACAAAGATGAAGGGATCTAAGGAACTGGATTGAAACCCCCTGGCTCTGCCACTAGCTCAGGGTTGTGCCATGCATCCTTTCACTCGTGGCTAAGATGGTCTTGGAGAATTTATTCCATTTCCCCTCCTAAGACTGTCCCCTTTGGAGCCAAAGCACAGACCTTGGTGGGTTTGCCTTGCTGCTGACACAGCCAAGAACTAAGGGACTGTCAAGGTGCTGCATGACAGAAAATGCAATATCGGGTGTTGCACAAAAGGATGGTTAATCTCTGGAGTCCTTCAAATGTCTTATAAAAACTCCCATATATAAATAATATCAGTATGGAAGTAGAGGTCCCTGCAGAGATCAGGGCCCTATCACGCAGGGTGCTTTATGTACACGCTGAAAAAGGCTGTCTATATTCAGAGGAGATTATATTTTAAACAGGAGATAATGAACCTCATTTTGCAGGTGGGGACAGAGACATAAAGATAATTTGCAGACACAGAACCCGTTGCTAAGCCAGACGCTGTGCTCAGATCCTCTTACAGGTCCTGTCCACTGCCACCAAAGCATTCCTCTCTCCTCCCTCTCCCAATGCTGCCTTGTGGTGCTGCCAAGTTCCTCTGGAAAATAACCCACACTCTTACGTAGTTAAACTCCTATTCTGGGGCAAATTCTCTGCTGGGTGGTACTGGTGCAACCCTGCTCACTTCAGGCTGGTTGCAGCGGAAAACCAGAGCAAATTTGGCCCTCGGGCACCTCCAAAAATAATTGGAGGTGAGAAAATCACGACAGCAACATGCAGCTTTTAAAAGTACGCATAAAATATTAAAAAAAAAAAATAAATAGATAAATTATATATGTGTATACAATGCCCAGAGATGCCTCGATTTATAGGAGACGGTTTCCTGAGAGCAGCACAGCTCCAGGCAACAGAAATGAGAAGTCAAGCTGAACAGCAATCCTGTATCCCAGAGATTGTGACATCTTATAGCAGGGAACAGAGGTGCCCCTGGGGCGCCCCGTAAAAATTATTACTGAGCAGCAAAACAACAATGTCAGTTAATTTCATTGAAATTAACAGTAGTTTCCTCCCCTTGAGCACACGGAGAGGTAGAACCGGAGTGAAAAGGGGGGAGAGGGGTGGAAAGAGCCAAGCAGTTGGAGTGGCTGAATCGTACAAATGCTTTGGAGAGACTTAAAGCCAAAGAAAACTATTTCAGGATTTCGGACTGATGGGTTTAGGGAAACAAAACAAAACAAAAAAAAGAGAGAGAGAAAGAGAAAGAGAAAGAGAAAGAGAGCTGTTTAAATGATTGCTCTATCTTGCCTTTGGAAGCTTTAAAAAAAGAACCCTTGCTTCTTTAACTACATTTTCCTCCATCGAGCCCAAACGTGACCGCAGGGCTGCTGGTGGAGCTGCTCAGTTTTCCCTTCAGTAAGGAGAGAGCAGCAGCTTCTTTGCAGCTTTTCTACCAGACACAGGATTTCACACGCATCTCATCTATCAGTGAATCCCATCCAGGAAAAGAACTTCGGTCCAGAAACGGATTTTTGCACGCTGCAACCCCCGCTGTGATTTATCTCCACTGGATTACAATAATTATATTTGCACATACTTCTAAAGCGAGTGTAGTTAGACCAGAACGTGTCTGGTTTATGTTGGTACAACTTGTTTACTTCCTCTGGAAGTATCCTGGTACCCGTGGCTCCATGTGAGCCGCCCGTATGTCTCAGAGCATCCTTAAAACAACCCAGGAGCGTGCAGACCTGCCCTCAATAAATGGAGGCTCTGACTCTTGGAAAAAGACAATCCCCATTCAAGAAGTACTTACACACATGGTTAAGCCCCGCTGACTTAATTTGTTAAGGAAAGGCTGGTTTAAGCATATGCTTAAATATTTTGCTGCAATTGAGGCCACAGAACTTGGAGCTGCTCGTCCGAGGAGCAGCCGCATCGGTGAGGAGCACAGGGAGGAGGGCAGGGCTGTGTGCTGGAGCAGCAACACCTTAGTAAGTACTTCAAACAAAACAGCCCAAACAGTCAAGGATAAAATACTAGAACTTTAAGAGCAACTAAATCAGGAAGCAGTTTTCTTTGGCTGTAGGTCTGTGGGCTGGCTGCTCCGTGCCTCAGTTTCCTCCCACCCTAAGGTGGTGGGAATCACAACCCTGCTGCCTTAAAAATCCCTTTGCTGCAACCTAATCCTCTTCAAACACAAGGGTAAGAGGCAAAATGTTCTCAAGTGATAATGAAACTAAAGGGGAAAATACTTGGCAATTCAAAATGAAGACCAAAAGCTTTTCCTCAAGTCCTCCTGCTGAAGTTCAGAACTACAGGAGGCACAGAGGGCAACAGATCACAGGAATCCAGGACATTTGTAATGCCAGGGTCAAAATGCCATGCATGGAATTGTGCCTTCTCCCTCCAGGCAAAACTCTCCCAGGCAGATTTTCAGCTGGTGTAAATTGCCCAAACCCCCTAATGAAGTTATGACAATTTACAGCAGCTGAGGATCTGCTCATCTAACGAAGAGAAATACTGCGAGGAGGGAATGAATTAGTTCTAAGTCAAGAGCTCATTGCAGAGCAGGCACAAACATCTTTAAGAGAGCCCTAAGAACCCTTCTCTTCTCTAAAGAAAGAACAAGGACGTCCCTTCCTGAGCAACCGGGTGGTTTTTTTTAGTCCCCTTCAGCTGAAGGATGGGATTCACTAAAAAACTTCTCGGACATGCGGGGAAAAGATGATCTCCAAGTAAGCAAAGATGTAACTAGTATTTAAAAAAAAAATAAATAAAGGGGAGGGGGGTGTTCACTTTTCTCCTGGGCTGCGGGTTGTTTTTTTTCCTGTTTCCCTCAAACAGGAAAGCCAGCCACGCTGCCCATATTTCACTGCTGACAGTCCCTTCCATCACGGGAACAATAGCCCAGCACCGCTGACCAGGGTCACAACCGCGCCGGCGCTTTCCCAACGCCGCCGTATCGACACCAACCATCAGTCTCCAGCTCCCCTTCCCTTCCTGCCATTCTCGCTCCGAGCTCCCTGGCTAATTCACAGAATATCTACAAAATCCAGGCAAAAAGGGAACCGAACAAAGAGCAGAGCTGCAATAAACCCTTCCAGCCAGGGAGGCTCTGGGCAGCACCAGTTCCCTGCCTTACACTGCAGATCCGACACCGATCCGGAGATAAAACTCTCAGGGAGGTGGCTCCTTCCTCCCGACCCACCCGCTATAAAAATAAAATATATTTTTATCCACTTTCTTATCCACCTTGCATGGAGCACGTGTGTCCTTTCCACGTGGGAAAGCCCCTTCCCTGCCACAGGTGTCCTGAGGACACTTGCAATAAATAAAAGTATTTCAGCCGGACAAGGGAGAGCAGAGACTTCAGATCAACTCGGAGCTGAACAGCTCAGAAGCTGAATTTAAATTCATTGTGCCTGTAGTAGCTTATGAAAGGTATGAAATACTCAGAGATTAAAGGGTGGATATTATTTCACCCATCCAAAGTGGGAAGGAGCAGGAAATGTGAGCTTGGTGGTTTTAGACAGCAGAAGAAAATCTTCTGGAGAACAGAAAAAAGCCAGAAAGCGAGTGAGAGGAGGTGAAGTTATTGTATTTAGAAATAAAATAACTCAGTCACATTCCCCACATGTAAATCACAGCATGTTTTAAAAGCTCAGGGAAAAAAAACCCAAACTGCAAAACTAAAATATAATAATACAAAAGCCACGCGATGTAAAATCTATTCTGGCTCAAAGTCAGTGTTCCTGAAGTCTTGATTTCTCAGTGTTCATTTTTAAGCTATTCTAAGTTTTTGAATGTTCACCTCTTGTGTTTTTGTAAAGGAAGGAAGGAAGGAAAAAAAAAAGTCCAAAGCTCTTCAGCTGAAAAGGACTTTTAAAACTTCTGTCATCGTAAATGTGTAAAACAAAACCAGGCAGCAGTGTATTCTCTGTCTTTATTCACTGTGCTACCCAGCAGAGGAAAAATTCACACTAAGTTTTTCTAGGAAGCGTTTGCAGCACAGATATTTTTTTTTTTAATTAAAAAAATTGTTTCGATTAAAAAAATTTTTAAAAAAGAGCGAGGGGGGCTAAGTTGAGGCTGTGTCTGAAAAACGCATCAGTTTAGCAGACTTGAAGCCTTTTTCTGCCAACAGAAATGCAGATTTCAGCGATGAGATGAGGGAAGGGGGTGCAGAGAGAACACCTGAAAGATCCACTGACAGCTCTGGTGTCGGAGGTGCTCGATGGCTGTTTACACCAAGTGCCATCTGGCTCTATAGATATAATAACAATTATTCCATCGAGGTATGCAGCTCTCTAAATCATATTAATATACAACGATTCCACCGGTCTTATAGGACTTGCTGTTTCTGTGTGCTCCCATTTAACCTGGGTAATGCACTAAAACAAGCCTGCCTCATCATTAAGAATTGATTTTTTATTTATGTGGATGTCGCTTGCAATCCCATGATATCCTTTTGTAATTCAGGAGAACGGGGGCTGCATCCCGGCGTTAATCTCGTTTTATGGCGTATCTTTAGAAAATTTGCAGCATCTTGCTGCATTTGGATATTTATGTGGAGATTTGTGTCCTCACGCAAGGCTGCTGTTTTGCTTGGGAGATCTATTTCACACAGCACTGGTGCAAAGTCTCTAATATACTTCATTAGCTATATTACATCAGATAAGGGGTTTATTTCTTTAAATTATTTAACCTTGGTAGAGCCCACTGGGACCGCATAAATTACAGCCCCGCTAATGAAAATCATTAGTTAGGCTATTCAAAAAGACAACATGAAAAGAATTCAATATCTTTTAAAATCAACTCTTTTTTAGATTTGAAATCCAAGATATTTGCTACTTCAGCACAATCACCTCTTTTCCCACACCAGAGCTCGGTATCAAAACATCCGAGGCAGCTATGTAACATTTTTGGAAAATATACTTTATTTTTTTCCTCCCTCCCTGATTTCTGGAGCCCTTTGAAAAGCTCCTCTGCTGCCTTCCAGAGGAGAGCAGACCTTAAACCCCTTTTTATCATCATCATCAGAGGAAGAATTTAGTTCCTAATTAGAGAAATAAATGTCAACCACTTTGTGTGTCTTTCCTTAAAGCTGGAACACGACATCCAGCCCTGGAAATTTGAGATGCTGGAGCTTAACCCCCAAGGCTGGGCCATCCCTGCTCCTCCTGGAGAAGACCCTGGAGCTGGAAACCCAACCAGGGTCTGCACAGGGCTGAGAGGAAACAGGGGGAGGGAGAAAAATGAAGTACACTTGCTCCAAGTTGTTATCTGAGTGTTAAGTAATAAACCCAGCACATTTAATTTAGACTCTCCCCCACTAAGTATCTCATGGGGGACATCTTTAATAACACCTTCCACCATCCATATCACTATTATTGTAAATGTTGCTGCACTAATTCAAGTTATTCATTCTCTGCCCACCTTTTGTAACCCAGCATTGTGCAGCTTGGTGTTGGTTTGGTCCAGCTCCACACATGCTGATCATATCACAATGTTTTGGGAGGGTATGAGGAAAGACAAGAGGATTTGGGGTATTCTCACAGAACTATCACCTCCTCTCTTTTTGTCTTCTTTTTTTATTTTTTTTTTTTTTTCCCTAAAAGCAGTTGAGAAGAGTCAAAGGAACCCCACAACTCACCACAATGACCCTAAGGGGGGCTGGGAGCACAAGGATTTGGACACAGAGTAGATCCTGAGCTATATGGGGGTACCCTCCAAGGGCTCATGGGCACCTCTTAGGAGAAACCATCAGAGAAAAGAGAACACGAACCACACCATCCTCCTCCTCAATCCTAGCAATCAAACCAAGCCAGCTCCAGAGAGCCACCCCAAAAATTAAAAATTATAAAAAAAGGATGATGAAATATATCCTATGCTTGTAGTGCTCTGGAAGTGGAACCACCTCCCCAAGAGATATGCTGGGTTTGTGGAGATACAGAAGGTTCTCGTGGTCCAGGGAGGATCCAGAGCAGCTCTGTAGGGCCACACAGACCTGTGAGCATCAGACTGGGCAGCCCCAAGGAAAACCAGGGACCCAGCAGCATTCCAAAGGAGTTTCCAGTCAGATAAATACGTTTGAGAAGTACTCAGAGTTTGGTCTGCTCTGCCTGGCTTTGCTCAAATCCAGAAGAACTTTCCCGGGATAAAACCAGAGCCAGAGGAGAGTTCCCTTGGGAAGGAAAGAAGCTGGACCTCATCTGGAGCTGGGCTTGGGACCATGCTCATGCTGCATGTAGGATCACACACTGCTGTGACCCCTGTAAAACCCCATGTTTAAAATGGTGATTTAAGGATGGCAGCTCAATTTCCCAGCTCTGGTACAGATTTAAACTCAGAACTGTTCAGAAGCCAAATGTATTTTCCCCACTTTAATTACTGCACCTTAGTTTGTTTCCAAGGGCTTTCTTTTTATCCCTTTTTTTTTTTTTTTTTGGGGGGGGGGGAAGGGTGTTTGCTGTTGTTAAACCTGTAAAATACACCCAGCACTGAGTTAATTTTAACGTTCAGCTGATAAACCATGAAAAACACAGGGTTTGCAATGAAAGTGCTGACAGCAACTGGAAAGACAGAGCACTGCCATTGGGTCCTGCTGCAATTTGCCTTCCAGGGCTGTCTTTGAAACAAACAGAAAAAAAAAAACCCTCCACATGCAGCATGCAAAGAAGTTACAAGTGTGTTGGGGGGCTCGGGGAGGGGGAAAAGCACATGTAAGACGAGAAGGGCGGGTGGCAATGGGAGTGGGGAAAGCTGCCGATCAATCATTTATAATTAACAAAAATCCGATTGGGGCTTTAAATAGAGATCAATGTGTTGCAGGCTGAGTGGATTGCGAGGATGTATTCACCTTCTCGTAACTCTCCTCGCAAGCTGTCACACCTCCCCAATCCCCATTTGTTTTGTTAACAAAGCTTCGGGGGGCGCCAGGCTCTCATTGAAATTTCATTAATCTAATGGAGTAAAGTCCTATAGAAAAAAATCAAATTCTCGTTGGGCGAGATGGTACCTGGGAAAGATAACCTCTGGTTGAACTCCCCGACTCTGATCGCTCTGCTATTAGTCTGAGGAAATAGACAGCAACTAGGATGATTACAGCCACCGGCCTCAACATTTTTTTTTTTCACCACCAATCCCCCCCCCTCCCTTCTCCCACCACCCCCTTTTTTTTTTTTTTTTTTTTTTTTTTTCCCTCAAACAGCAATTTCCAGCACCCGGCGCTCGGCTCTGGCACCGCGCGGCTGCCGAGGGAGGGAGGGAAGGAGAGGAGGGCAAGGGGGTGACTGTGGGGTGGGGGGCTCTGGGCAGCCCCCTCCTGGCTGGATGGGACAGGGGACACAAAATGGGGATTTCTTTTTGAGTTGTTTGGGGTGAGAGCAGCAGAGCAGAGCAAGGTGTGCGGCTGGAGACGCTGGAGAAAATCCTGAGGATTTTCTGGAGGTGACCCCATGGTCAGTGCCCACCACATTCAAACCATGTGGCATCATCATTCCTACCTTGAATTAAAAAAAAAAAAACCAAAAACCAACAAACAACAGGCTTACTTTTCTTCCCCACACCACTCCTCAGCCCCTTAAAGATTTTCCTTGAGGTTTTGCTTTGGGGTTGAACTCAGTGATCTCTCAAGGTCCCTTCCAACCCCCAACATTCTGTGATTCCAAGGGAAAACCACTGCAGCTCTTCTGCTGCTGGATGTGTGACCTTTACAAGGCAGGACGAGCAGCTCTTGCTCATTTTTTGAAGATGTTGTATTTGGAATATTCCAGGAATCCCAGCAACTGGAGTAATACAATCGCAGGAGATTCTCAACTTTCAGTTCACACTCCTCCCAAATTCCTCATCCTCTTGTTTGTGGGAAAGGAGCAGGAAACTTGAATCCAAGGGAGGAAAGAGCATTTTAGAGAAAAAAAAAAAAAAAAAAAAAAGAGATCTCACGGTTTTCTGAATGCTTGGGATTGCAGCCACTGCAGGATTTCCAGGGGAACTCAGCACCAGTTTGAGTGGGATTTCCAGTGAATGGTTATAAAGATGCTGCAGACATGTGGACAGCTCAGTTCCGCTGCCCAAGTGGCAACTATTCTAACAAATTCTTTTCAATTTATTGGAAAAGTGAAACAGACCCTTCCTCCACTCTCAAATCACTCAGTCCAGGTGGCTTATAAAATCCAGCTGCAGCTTTTATTTTGGAGGGTTTGTATAATCCAAGACACCACTGCACTTGCCATCTGTGGCGTGTGGCTGGGAGTCCTTGGCCAACTATCAACATGAAAATAATAAAATAAAAAACGTACCATTATTTCAAATTAAAGGGCTCCTGCAATAAATAGGACTTCAAACAGATCGGGCATGGAATTGGAACCTGAAAAATCTCATCTAACCAAGTGTAAATTCAGCTGTGTTGGATGGAGTGTTTGTGCCACTTCACCCACATCTCTGGCTAAGGCTATTAAAAGAGGGAAAACAAACAAAAATGGTATTTGCTTTCTGTTTATAATCTAAATATATGGTGAACTTCAGTGCCTTCATCTGAACCTGTGCCAGGTCTTTTAGGGTAAGATGCTCTTTTGGGAAGGGCACCTCTTCCCTCCTGGTAGGAGGCAACCACTGGAGTGGGTATTAGGAATTATTCTTTGGGGTGAGGGTGCTGAGCCCCTGGGTGCCCCCAGAAGCTGTGGCAGCCCCATCCCTGGAGGTGTTAAAGGTTGGATGGGGCTTGGAGCCCCCTGGGCTGTGGGAGGGGTCCCTGACCATGGCAGGGGTGGCACTGGATGGGATTTAAGGTCCCTTCTAGCCAAAGCTAGTCTGGGATTCCATGAAGATGAAAAGGATGGCTGGATAAAATGACAGACTGAGGGTGGGAGAATCAAGAGGGCAGCAGGTTGGCCAGTGCAAAATGACCTTGCAGGATGGGTGACAGCAGCAGGGAGGGACACAGCCAGCCCAGGGGGGGAAAGCAAAGCCAGCAGAACCTGGGCTGGACCAGATGATCCTTGAGGTCCCTTCCAACCCCATATTCAATGATTCTATGAACACTGAGAGAGGACAAGAGGGAACTGTGGTTTAGCAAGCCCCATGTTACCCTGCTGACTGCCATCACCTGGCACAGCCCTGCTCACCCAGAGCCCTTTCCCACTTGTGCCTTGCACACCTTTCCCACTCGTGCCTTGCACACCCACACCCTGCTGCCACAGGACCTTGTTTGTTTGCTCCCTGCTCCACGCACATGCAGGAACTTCCAACCCTGGACCCACCTGTGGAATCAACTTCCCATCCGCCAGCCCTTCCCCTGGTTATTCACTGCTCTCAGCAACGCACTGGAAGTGCCTTCACCTTCCTGAGCCAAAAAGGATAAAGGACAAGCAAGGGTGGGAGGGGAGGAAGGGCGCCCCCGAGTTAGGATTTTTCCAAGAAGGGGGGGGAAAAAAAAAAAAAAAAGAAAAAAGAAAAAAGAAAAGAAGTGACCTTTGTTTAAAGTCCAGCACCTTGCTGGGCATCTGTCTCTTAGCAGAGAGCGAGCAAGGCTGGGAGAGAGTGATGTGCACACACACCCCACTGCAAACACACACACACAGATGAGCCTTCAGGGAATTGTATGAACTTTTGAACCAGAGATGCAGAGACAGAGCCTAGCCTGTTCCCACTTTAATAAACAATTTTTTTTTTTCTTCAATTAATTAAGGTTTGGAAAGAAAAAAAAAATTGCAGAAGAGAAGTAATTTAGCATGCAGCGCGTACTTTACAGATGGATCCTACCTTTGGATGCTTATTAAATCTATGCATGATTGCGCCAGAGAAAATTAATCGCATTGTTTTTCACTATTCAGAGGGGTTTGCAAACAGCACAGAAAATGATGCAGAGCTCCCGTTCCCTACCCCCACCCCCCGTCCCCACACTAACAATAAGGACAGAAACCTAATTCCTGTCCTCCCCACACCGTGCCAGGAGGAGGGTGTTGGGCCAGGACCTGTCACCCACCCCACTGCCGGGTACATCTGGATTTTCAAGACTTAAAAGCACACGTGGTCAAAGCCAAAAAGGCCCCATCTACCTTGGGCGTAGATGACAGAATTCCAAAATTGAGTGTATGTGAGGAAAAACCTGCAGTTCCCTGCTTGCACCAGGCATCAAGGGAGAGGCCAACAAGGTGGCCACCAGCCTGGCTCAGGAAGCCACACTCATGCTGTCTGGGTACAGCCCCGAAGTCCTGACATCCCCTTGACAAAAAGTTAGAAAGTTGGAGATTTTGTGCCACGTGGTTGCTTGTACCCAGAGCACAAAAAAGCCTCATGGTCCAGCACTGCCCAAACAGCTAACACTCCTGCTCTGAACAAGGTTACGATGGAGAAAACCAGGCACTAAAGAACAAAAAAAAAAAAAAAAAAAGAAGAAGGATGGAAAAATCACATCAGGTTTTGATAGGGCTTTAACAGAATGAGTGATAGCTGAGGGAATAGAGGAAACTGCAGAGAATGAACTCCAGGAGCAGAGAGATGGAGTCAGGACTCCAGGTGTCCCTCTGAATTTTGCTGTTAAATCTCTTTCATCTCCAGCAACTCAGTTTCCTCTCTCAGTTGCTCTTTTAAGAAACCAGAGGCAGAGATGCTGCACTTCTGCACAGGTGAGAGAGTGTGAAGTGGTCTGACACTTGCCAGAAGAGCATCACATCAGAGCTTGCCCATTCCCAGCAGCTCCACTCCTTGCTAAGAGCATTTCAGACCTGGACCCAGCTGAGATGAAAGCAAAAAGGCTTTTCTTGGTCTGCAGCATCCACGAAGGGGGTTCTCACAACACAGTCCTGGCACTTTACAATCCCCATCCCCAGCCTGCAGCTTTACAACAGCTTCCTGGCAGAGTTATGCCCTTATTACAGCATTTCAGTGCATTAAAAATACATCAGGAAAAGCAAATAACTTTAAAAATCAAATTTTACCAGTGTGGAGCTATAACATGAATTGCTGGGCTGGTTCTGTCTCTGCTGCTCTCTGCTCAGCTATGGCTCCAGCACCTCCAGCTGTAATGGCAGAGGAGAAAACAAACCTCCAGGGGTTCTGCTTCCTCTTGCTGAGCAGCTGAGATCATCAAGCACACAGAAAATAATGTTACCACTTTTCTTGTACCCCATTTTTCTTACGGAAACCTTGAAGTCCTTCAAATACAAACAGCCTGGGCCTTAATGAGTGTGTTTGGGCTTCCCTGCATGCTAACAGGAAGGGTTTTGCTTATAGCAGATCCAAGAGGAAAGGGATACTGTGGAGCTGCTTGGGTTTTTGGTCCATCTTTTTCAACCTTTCATTAAAATTCCACTTTTGCAGAGACACCAGGCACTGACTCCCCCAGCCCCACGCAGAGACAGCCATGGGCACAGGACCCCTGGTCCCTTCCTGTGCTCCTTGCATAAAAAAGGTCTCAGTCACACAGATTGCAGCCGATTTGCAAAAGTTGTTTCACATTATGGCTACAGCCCTCTTGTATTAACTCCTAATGATAGGGTTATAACAATGTTTTTTAAAAATAAGACAGTGAAGTCATACTGATAAAATAGGCCATAAAGAGGGATCTATAGCCTGCTTATTGCTTTGTAATGGTGAAATATGACTTACTCTCAGTAAGCTATAAGCAAGAATATTTTTTTTTTAATCCTGCATCTATTAAATAAATTATCGGGAAGTTCTGTTGTCTGGGAGACACCACACATCACTGGAAATTCACAACACGGCTCAGGTGGGGAACAGAAGTAAATAAAGCTCTGTACCACTCTAGCACTTTCCACCCAAGGTTCCCAGTGTATTCCAGACACCGTGAGGCTTTAAAGCTTTAAGGAATTGTGTCCACAGATGAACAAATGTGATGCAGAGCGACGGTGAAGAGGTTCTCTTGCAGGTCAAGCAGAATCATGTAAAAGGTAAAAATAGTCACTTTACTCCTTAATTGCCATTCTGGTACCTCCAGAACCTCTTGGTCCTACGTCTTTCACCCCATGAAACATGCAAGAACTGCTGCTGGGCTGAGGATCAACATCACCCCCAAGGCCTTTGGCCGAGTAGATAATCCCATTTGGATTTGGATTTGCATTGTTCAGACCAAGTGAATATTTTCACAGCTGTTCCGAGGTCTTTGGAAGTTGCAGTCGGGCCCTTTGGACACCTAAACTCAGGAAAGCAATTAAGCACATGCTTACGTGTGGTACTGATGACAAATCACGTTCTCTTCTGGAGCTGAGAGAGGGAGAGGCTGCGTAATTATTTGCAAAATAACTTCAGCAGCACATGCTGGCACTTCTCAAGAAGGTCTCCTCTGGGACATGCAGAGACTTAGGGTTCACCAGAGAGGCAAAGGGAAACACTTGGACGTGGAGAGAGGAAGAGGTTTTGTCAGCAACACAAACCCAGTGATATTCCTTGGATTTTCACAGCAAAACCAGCACCAGCTCCAGCTGGGGAGCAGGGAGAGCCCATTCCTGCTGCTTAACTCCAGCAAACTGACCTCCTGAAACCATCCCTAAGCATATGAGAACTTAGAGACTTCCTGAGGCAGGTGTTCTGCACCCAGATCCAGCCTCCTAGAGCTGGGCATCACTCAGAACTAGAGAAAGTTTTCTCCTTTGCTACAGGGTGCAAGGGAAAGACATGGGGCAGAAGCACAGTGACCACGGGGTCATTCAGGGAGGATGAGCTGCAAATAAAAGTGACCCTAATGTGTGCAGGGGACACAGTAAATACACCTGTGACAAACTGCACAGGGTGCACGTCACAGCCCCAGCCTCAGTATTTGAGTATTGCTCAGATCCCAGCAATCAGCCCACAGCCACGTCCCCAACAAACTTCCAAGAAATTTCTACTTTCACGTGGACCAGGTACTGCAGCAGTAACCACCAGCACTTCACATGGGAGTGCCTCTCAACTACCCAACATTCATCCCCTAGGAAGTCCAAAGCTCTCAACAAAATAATGAGTATGTCCCAAAATGTTATCGTTAGGAGTCTCATGGGGAAACTGAGGCACAATGGAGAGGATGGAGAGGACTCTGCAGCACTTTCCACTGAACCCTGTGTCAGAAGCAGGGCCAGGACCCACCCTGCCCACCCACACCATCCCCTTTCTCACCCATGGAGAGGGCAAAGCTTTTCAGCAGCAGGCTGAGAGGAAAAACCCGAATTTCTGCATCTTGGCACGAAGATGCCCGAGCTGAAGTGCCCGAAATCCAACCAATTTGCTGGCGGTTTGGAAGGGCTGGGGGGAAGGGGAGGATGGAGGAGGCCTGGACTATCTTTGGGGGTTGCCATGGCTGCAAGGTCATCCTTCCAGACTTGGCTCTACCAGCAGAGTTCAGACGGGTCAGCGTGTGACCGGCTCAAACCCCGAGGTTAAAAGTTCAAGCAGCGAAGGAAAAACCAATATGTCCAGGCAGAGTATGCTGTACAATTTATTTCAATTTACATCAAGCCATGCATATAAAATTTAGATAAATTCTATTCAGATCTGATGTTGCCTGACACACAATGTATGCAAACAGATGTCTTTGGGGCTTTCACTCAGCTTTGGGGAGGAGACAGGGTGCTAAGTTAATATATATTAATAATATATATATAAATATATAAACGTTTCGGGGTGCAAGCCTTTTCATTGTTTCACAGAGAACATTTTAGGCTGAAAACCACTAGATTCCCTTCTCCTGCTTTTAATTTCCCCCCCCCCCCCCCCCTCTGTAATTTCCCCAGCTCTCCCAATCCACACGGTGTCATATTAAGAAAGATAATGAGTATTTACAACTGCAGCCCTGCTTGTCACCGCAGTTATAGCCTCTATTTATATCCTGTGCCACTTTCTCCGGACTCCCGGTGACTGATGGGTTTGATTTATCCCTCCACCCCGTTCCTCTCCTTCGGGTCCCACCTCCCGAGCCGAGCGGGGCGGCTGCGGCTCTTGGCCACGAGATGGCTCCTGGACCCCTTCTCCAGGGGCTGGGAAAGCACCGGGACCCCAAGGGAGCCGGGGTGCAGCTCCCCAGGAGGGTGAACCCCCCCCCCCACTTCACCCAAGCATCAGCACTGCCTAAACCTACGCATTAAACTCCCCCCAAAACTGCTTCTTGCTCCTCTTCAGAAATAACGGGAGGGAAAAAAAAAAAAAAACAAAAAAAAAAGAAAAATAAAAGAAAAATAAAAGAAAAAAAGGAAAAAAAAAACAAAAAAAAAAAGAGGAAAAAAGAAAAAAGAAAAAAACGAGAAAAAAAAGAAAAAAAAAAAGAGGAAAAAAAAAAGAAAAAAAGAGAAGAAAAAAAAGAAGAAAAAAGAAGAAAAAAAGAAAAAAAAAAAAAAAAAAAAAAAAAAAAAAAAAAGGAAAGGACAGAATATTATTTTAAAATTAAAAAAAAAAAAAACAAAACACCAAACAGCAGGGCATCAAAAATGTCAGAGAGAAAAGGTTTGGCTCCATGGCAGAAGAAGCAAAATAATTCTGGTTTCTGTGATTATGAGCTGGGGGAGTTTTTTGGGGAAGAGACTGGCAGTCAGAAAAAAAGAGAAGATGAGGGGAAAAAAGGGAGAGAGCACCAGTGGGTGCCCTTTCTCCCTGGATTCACCCCCTGGATAATCAGATATTAAAAGTTGGTGCCTGGACAGGCACCCACGGGCTGGGTCCCAGCAAACCAGGAGCCAGAGCTCTGCCCGAGCCGGGACCAGCAGGAGGAGAAGACTGAAATAATAAAATTAGAGTGCTCTGGAAACACACCGCAGCCTTTTAGGGAAAATTAGCCAGATTGTTTCTATAACTCGTTTAATGAGAACCAGTCACACTTAGAGGGGTGCTTGAGTCGTCAACAGTAATGAGAAGCTGCTGCACTTCGGACCAGCACTGCAGTTATTTCCAAAGGGCACTCGTCTGTAATAAGTACATATGCACATCTACCAGCACCTTCCAGCTCCTTAATTTATTTATTTTTTTTAATAAATAAAATAGCCTGACTTATAAAAAGCTCTTTTAGCCTGGCAGGTAACCAGCAAGCCATTATGTGGATTTTGGTAGGGCAGCAATTAATAAAATCAACTTGTTTGAAATGAAGTTGTTTTCTTGTTCTTTTAAACCAGGCTCTTTTAAGCTGCTTTTAGTGGTAAAAATTCTGCTTTCAGGTGACCAATAATTTTTTAGTAGCCGCCCTTAGCTTTTTCCCCCTCCAGAAAATAATAAAAAAATAATAATTTACAAATTCTTTAGCTGGGCCCATAAATTTGAAAAAACCCAGGAAGACAACCAGAATTTCATACATCAGAATATAAATCCAATTCTCTTTACCTGCCAGAATTTCCTTGGAGAGCAATTCCAAGGTCACAAAGAACAGACCAAATCCTCGAGTCTTTATTCAGTTTTATTTAGTAATTATTCTGACTTCACAGAGAGTTTTGCCCCTGACCCACAGCCTATACCAGTAATACCTAAGTAATGGTTTAATCAAGACCTGGGTGTATTAAAAGTAAGAATATTGGGTCAAATGGCAATCACCTGGCCCAGGGCAGGAGCTGTGCTGCAGATACCAAACCTTCCACGTGTTCCCAGCACTTCCTTATCCCAGGACAGGAAATTAATGATCTCCCCACTTTTCAATGACTAAAAACGAGGGAATAAAACCATTTCAGAAGCCCTCAATTTCTCGATATGTAGGGAGTGCCTTATTTCCATCACCCCTGTCAGTTATGACAAGCACCGACTGGACAAACACCAGCTCCTGTTCTGCCTGTTCATTTCTCTTCACAATTTGAGCAGAATTGCCTAAAAATACGAGTTCCGTGAGGTTGTCCGAGGCGGTTTTTTTTTTTTTGTTTGTTTGTTTTTTGACCAGAGAAGGAACAATAAACCATAAAAACCAGATGGGAAAATTTGAAGATGCTTTGCAATGGTTACAGCTACGGCACTTCAGGCACCAGTTCTGCAAAAATGGACTTTTCCAGCATTAAAAAAAAAAAAAAAAGAAAAAAAATCAAAACAAGCACTCGTCCTCTCAGCCCTCCCTCCTCTCTCAAGATGTGCCGGGTGCTTGCTAGAAGCCAACTTGCAAGAAATAAAGATTTACTGCAGCAAGAAGCTTTTACTATATTTGTAGAGAGTGTTTCTTTTATATCAGTTCCAGACTCCAGCTCACAGCATCCCTTGAAGAACAGATGTCCTGGGGCCGTGGAACCATTCATCCTACCCACAGTTTGGGGGGTCAGTCCCGCAGGAGCCGACAGCCAAGAGGGCTCTACAATTGGCATGAGAAATCTACTTTTCTGATGAGCCAGAGAATAATATAAAAACGGGGGATTGCTGTGAGCAAAAGACGCTAATTTGCTACACTACTGGATGTGGCTGGGGAGAGGCTGCGGGGGGGAGAGGGAGGAGGAGGGGGGGAAACGAGGGGATGGAGGAATAAAATTCCACCCAGTTACAGAATCAGTGCTCGAACCTGCTCCCAGTTCTTCATCAGCATGAAAAATTACAACTGTAACCAGATTTTTCTCTGTCGCCGGCGTAAATGTGCAATTACAGCTGTTCATATTTTCACTCTAATGAAGGGTTGCACATTTAAATGGGGAGATTTATGAGGGGTTGCATCCCGCCTCTGTACATGCAAAACTGTTAAACCGACGCCTAAAATGCCGCTTGTTTATTCTGGCATCAATTATCATTTTTCTCAATTTTTAAATAATAAAAAAGCCCATTTCGGCGCAGACGGGTTCCTGTTTCTTCTGAAGAAATAAACAAAACCTCAAAAATACAAAAGGCGGAGGTGGGGTTGGGGGGGATCAAAACGATGCGGGATCAAATGAAAGAGAAATAAACCCCAGCAGAGAGCAGGACCCTTCCTCATCCCAGCAGAAACAAGGAGCCCATCACCCACATTTTCCTCTGCTTCTTCTTCTTTTTTTTTTTTTTATTTTTATTTTTCCTTTTTTTTCCCTTCTTTCTGGGTTTTTTTCCTTCTTTCTATTTTCTTTTTTTTTTCCTTTTTTTTTCCTTCTTTCTGGTTTTTTTTCCTTTTTTTCCCCTTCTTTCTGTTTTTTTTTTTTCTTTTTTCTTTTTCTTTCTCTTTTTCTTCCTCTTTCTCTTTTTCTTTTTTTTCTTTCTGTTGTTTTCTCGTTTTTATTTTATTTTTTCTGGTTTGTTTTTTTTTTTTTTCCCCCCGCAGAGCACAAACCGGCACGAGCTTGGGGTTCATAAACAGGTGAAATGATGGAGTTTATTGCCAGCCGGCATCAAGACCGAAACTAAATAACTGTGTTGCCATCTCCGTCCCGCTGCAAGACGGATGGTAAACTTGACCTGCCGCTGGTACTATCCCACTGCCATTTTTTATCGCCCTTGGCCGCCCCCCCCGGCGGAGCTGCGGGTAAAATGCCTCTGCGTGGTCAGGTCAGGAGCGGGCGGGGGTGAAACTCCGTTCACATTTGCATACAGGCGGGTTCCTCACAATGAAGCCCCATCTGTTCCCGTCACCGAGTACAAATCGAGTGTCACCCAACTGGCTGCAAACGCGGCCATTAGCCCGAGGAACGCTGCGGCTCAGGTTACGGATATGGAACTGCTGATTTGGGTTTAAATACCTGATAACTGAAGACTTTTTATGGCGCGCCAACAAAAGAGTGAACCTTGAACTGAACACAAGAGCACCCTGCTCACCCCCCCCCACACCACCACCATGGACCCAACATCTTCTCTCCCATCCTTTCTCTCCCACCCTTCACCCTTTATTATCCACTTTATTATTATTTTTTCGGGCAGAGGGAAAAAACACACAAAAAGCAGCAAACCCTAAAAGGAGATTGAAATGTCACAAACCAGACCTTAGCAGCCACCTGGTGACACAGAATTGACAGGGAAGATGTGGCTGGGGGGAACAGGAAAAGGGAGCAAAGGATGCGAGGTGTAAAACAGAGGTCGAACGCTGAACTTCGGGTGCCCCCGGAGGTCATTAATATTGCTGCGAAGTTGTTCCTTGAACTTCCACTCCATTCTGCCCGGGTGGAAATATTTGCAAGCTTGGGTTCAGCAGAGGTGAGGCTCTGTGCCCCTCTCCCCTCCAGATTCCCCTCCCAAATCCCTGCTGGAGTCCCCAACCCATCAGTGCTGCTCACGGGGATGGGTCCAGACCCACGACACCAGTGTCCCCGTGTCCTCCTCCATGGCATGTCCCCAGAGCCAGCCCCAAGGCCAGCAGGACTGCACACCAAGTTCACAGGGAGCTCTATACTGACCACACGAGAGGTTTGGGGGATGCCCTCCATCTCTATCCAAATTTAGAGGTTTCCCTGGGAGCCACTTCAGGACTTTACTCCTTCCAGGGAGAGAAGTGCTAAACTTCTGCAGTTTGCTTTCTGGGTAAGGTCAAACATTATTTTGTGCTCAGAATGAGCTTCCTATCCCACAAAGAAGCCATTAGGGGGAAAAACCAAAACATTTGAGGCTCAACACATAAAAAACCCAGCACGACCATCACCACCAGGACACCCTCCACAGAGAAAAGGGGACAATGAGCACAGCCAGATCCCCCTGCACAGCCACCTCCAAGCATCAGCTGCAAACTCCCTGGGCCCAAACATGGGTGCTGCATTTTCACAGCCCAGCTGTAGCCCCAGAGCCAGAGCAGCGAGCTCCAGCCCCCCAGAACTGCTGCACCCCTGCTTTACTGACCAGATTCCGTGCCACAGACAAAGCTGTTTCCAAGATCACCAAAGATGCAGAGGTCTTGGTTTGCAGCAGAACTATCAGCCCACCTTCCTGCACATGCAAGTTTAAAACAATCACTCGCAAGGCAGCTGTGACTATGATTTTTTTTTCTTACACTTTTTTCTCCCAGGTCCAAGAGCACCCAAGAGCTTCAAATCCAGATGCCAAGGAAGCCCCTTCTGCCCTCCACCAAACCACAACACCCACCAGAGCTCAGACAGAAGTCACATATTTACTGGGAGAAAAGCAGACTCTTGCAGGAACATTTTTGCTCCGCCAAAAACACTCATGGGAAGTTGAAATCCTGTTAAACACCCCCCTCCCCAGGATGGACAGTTTTCCTCACTGCTCATGGCCCAGCTGCTTTCCCCTCTCTTGAAAAGTTCCGGTAAACAAAGTGAATATTTGCATATCACAGGCAAGGCCCTTCTCAGGATGTCACCCATTTGCATGCAAGGTGGCTGCATGTGGCAGGGAGCTCCAAAGGGAAGAATAAACCAAGTAAGGCAAAAAAAAAAAAAAAACAACAAAAAGCAAAAAAACCCACAACCCATTGCACAAGGTTTACCCTTCTGTTGGCTCCTAAAGAAAGAAAGCCCCATTAAAGAGCTGTCACTGTTTTAATTCCAGTTTTCCTACAGGGATATGATCCCATTCCCTTCCCCAAAAGATAAAGCAACTCGGCTGATGGAAATATTGGCTGCTTGGTGTGCTGGGGTGTTGTTGTCCTTTTTTTTTTTGTTAGGAGTGAACAGGAACTGAACCTTGAACTTCATTTACCCTTTGAACTCGTTACCTTTAAACAAAATTCCCCATGCTTTCCCTCTTCAAACAAATTTCATCACAATTACAGTCCCTTCCACTTCGCTTAAAGATATATAATCATTGACTTGACCTAATTACCTGGTGCAGGCCTTTCTCTACAAGGTGAAAGTCATATTGGTGTGAACAGAAGCTGACCCCTGTATTCTTGATACCCCAATTTTATTCTAATTATTGTATAGGAGGTTTTCAATCTTCCTCTGTCCTTTTCCCTCCCCCCCAGTTGCTATTTCGTTGCCGGCGCTCGGTGATGCCCTTTGGGTTGCGAGCTGCCTGGAGACAAGCTGCAAAATACATCTCATGTTGAAAAGTGCAGGGTATTGTGATTTGTTTTGTGGGTTTTTTTCAAGCTCCCCCATTCAATCGGGAACCAGGAGATTCAGAACTGGGGTCCAGGTGGCCCCACAGTCCCCTGACTCCTCCAAATCCAAGCAAAGACCACCTCGCCTGCAACCCAAGGTCACTCAGCTGCCACAAACCAATTATATTTTCAGCTAAATGATATTTTCAGCTTCAATAGGGTCAGCGTGGTAAAGCCAGGACTCGTGTGCATATCACACTGGTGTTTTTTCCTCCCTTAATTCACCCTCCCAAGCTACAATAGTAAGTTGGAGGGTGTTGGGTTGATCCTTAGACCTCCAGCAGCTGGTGTGTTGGGTCAAATCACCTCCCACTCCCCCAGCATCACCCCCCCTGGCATCCTTCACCTTGTCTGTCTGTCTGGTCAAGCTGCAAGCTCTTCAGAGCTGTTAACTTGGTGTAAAACAGCTTTGCTACTGGGGTTATAACCACAAAAGATCACTGCAATAAGAACCAAATCATCTTTCAGAAGACTTGGACAAGACTGTTGTACCTATAAGAGCGAGGTTCGCCATGGATCCTCACCTATTCTGAGGAGTCCCCTTAAAAATAAAATTAAGTTGCAGTGAGAGGATGGAACTCCCCACCAGTGTCATTAACCCACTCATTTCTGATGGCAGAGACAGAGAAAAGCTTAAATTACCTCTACAGTTCAAGACATTTCCCTCTTATTCTTTAAAACCAACCAGAAAAATCTCACAAACCCACCTCCAACATTAATAAAGAGTCCCAGCAATTGACAGGCAGGGTCACTGAGAAATGGCACCTCCCTAACCTTCTCATTTGTCTTGGGCAATTGAAAAATAATTAGCAATCTCGAAAGGGTTCAATACCTAAGAGTAAACAAAGGGAAAAAGGTTACTTTAAGTCACGGTCCCATGGCCTGGGGCAGAGAGGTTTCTCATCCCCAAGGTGAGCACCCCCAGTCCCCCCCACACACCATGAAAAATGAGCCAAGGACCCACCGAGGAGGGCAGGTGTGGACGGTCAAGCAGAGTTGCTCTTTGCATTCAAATCCCTTCCCCTCTTTTAGTTTTAGAAGGCAACAAAAGGAGCAGGGAGAGAAGGAGCCAGCACCGGCTGGCGCAGATAGGTGGAGCGCAAAGCTCGGCGGTGGCAGGGAGGTAGAGCATCCATTTGTTATGGTCTCTTGGCAAGAAAGGCCATGCTCAGATGCCCTGGAGCTCCACTGTAATAAATAGACACTGAAGATTAAAGGAGCAAATCCTACCACCTGCCCCAAGCCTGAACCCACAGATTTAGCATCCTGGGGTACCCAAGAGGGATGGAGGCTTTGTAGGCAGCGGAGCTATCGCCGTTTTATGGCGGCTTCTGCAACCTCAGGGCTTGTGCCTGTGCCCCTGGCTCAGCTCCCCTGCTGATCCCTGAATTCAGGGCTTGGGAAGACCAAGGGGGAGGGGAGGGAAGCGGTGCTGGTCCCCATCCCCAACCCTACCCCAGCCATCATGGGATCAAACCCAGGAACCAAAACCCGAAGCCACCAGGATCCGCACCATTGTCCTCCTCCTCCTCCCAGAGTTCTTTGATCAGCAGCCAGTTTGCATATCAAAGAAAAGAAGGAAAAGAGAATATTCAAATACTGATATTGTCTGGCTTTACTTTCCCTTGGTGGGGCTGGTTAGTTTCCCATTCTAAAAGTTTGTGTGTTTTTCAACCTTCTTGTTTTGCATATCTGTTGGTTGGGGTTTGTTTTTTTTCTTAAACAAATTACCAGTGGCTTTGCAAGACCTTGAATTTAAAAATGAAGCAGTTTGATCAACTTACTCCAATTATATTTGAAAAGAAAAGCTCGTGGGGTTTTTTTGTTGTTGTTTTTTTCAATTAGATTTCTCCTGGACCGGGGAAGAGAAGGTACACAGAATTTTGCCTTGATTCAAAATAAGATAAACTTATCCCCCCGAAAAAGTAATTGAAACTGAGCCTGCAGATCCAGGCACTCAAAGCAGGCATGGAACTTCCACCCACAGATGGAAAAAAAAAAAAAAAAAAGCAACTTCAAATCATTCTTGGCAGAAAACAACCTGGAAACACCATGGTAAGAGGAGTGTCACCACCCTGATGTCCACTAGATGACAAACATTGCTAAGGATTGGCAAGGAGGATTTCTCACCTACTTGGGAGATGCCATTACAGCTCAAGGGAGCCAAAGTCGTGTCCTGCTCCTTGATGGATACAGAGATGGCTCAGGTAGCCACAGGCTTCCTAGGCTAGAGCTGGTGTGAGCATGGAAAGGGGCAGACAAATTTATTATTTTGTACCTCTAAGGTTGTGCCTTCCATCCCACCGATCTCACTCACATGCAGTCTTACAGAAAATACAAAAACAAAGCTCCCAAACTTCCCAAACCAGTGGCCTGTCCTGATCATAGCAGAGGGTTAAAAAACAGAGTAGCAATCAAAGGTAGCACCAAAATTTAAAAATACAATACCAAGGTGAAGATGGAAAATGCCCTGGTACATCCAGTGCCCCACAAATAAAATAATGGAACAGATTTTTAAAATAATAAGAAGAAAGGGACTAAATTACTTTATGAGCATCTAAGCTATAATTGCTTTCTTAGGCAAATGACCTTAGGCCCACAGGGGCAGCCTTTCTGATCAAGCTACAAAATCAGCAGTAACATAGCTGCAATATATCTGGAGACTTCACTGAGCGTTTGATGTGGTGCCACAGCAAATCTCACTGGAAAAAAAAAAAGAAAAAAATTAATTTCCCTCAAGCTTGGATAGAAGCAATCGTCACAGACTGAAAATTGGCCCAAGGGCCACAGACAAAAGCTGGTGACAAATGGCTTTCTGTCATGGGGGGAGAAGGGGCTGAGTTGGGGTACTGCAGGGTGTTTGTCCCTGTTTTATCTAAGGCAAGTAAACAGTCCATTAATTCCATGAGCAGGAAGATACCAAATTAGGTGATAATGCAAATATCAAGTGAAAGCAGAGGAAATAATAGTAGGGGACAGAGAGAGGTTAGGAATATGGGTGGAACAATAAAATAAGCTTCATCCTACTGAAGAATACACTGGGGTAGCAAAAAAAGTAATACAGAGCACATGCAGCACCAAGGAATGTTGTGGAATAAAAGAGGGACAAAATAAGAATTTGCAACGGAATTGGGGATCTCAAAAATAAACTGTGGTGCCCATGGACCTGAGCAAGAGGAGTCAGGGTGATGATGGGCTTCTGATGCAGCATCAGCACAGGCTAAACCCCAGCTCTGGACCTGGCCCAAAATCTTGGCAGCTCACACCTAATATACCAACCAGCTGAAGGGAGTACACAGGAAGAGGATGGAAACCATTTCCCTCCAAGGTCAGGGGATCTCTGAATGCATCCCAGAACCACAGGTCCCTACAATCATCAGGTCTGCTTCGAAGGACATGGATATGAATGAAGTTTAGGGAAGCAGAAATCAGAGGAGACTTGAAAGCTCCCTTCAGCCAAAGACATCTCCTGCAGATGCCCCCAGCCCTTGGGGGACAGCAGAGCTCTGTCTTTTTAGGAAACCAAAAGTGTGTGAAGCAGAAATACAAGTCCTAGGGGTGCAGAGCAGCACCCTAAATGTATGTTCAAAGATTGACACCAACTGCCTGCCTGCTCCAAATGTTCAAGGTTAGGTCACCCAAACCATGCACGTCCTCTCCACACACCTCATGCATCAGGTGATTATCAGGACAGCAGACTGCTTCCAGGATTTGGAAGGAGTTCAGAGAACACAAGGAGCTTCACTCCACTAAATTTTGTCCTCCCTTGGGTTTTGTGACTTCTTCCCCCACTGCTAGCACAGCCCCTCTCAGACATCCCTTCTGGCAGGCACTTGCTGCCCTCAGCACAGCACCACCCCAGCACTTTGCCCAGATACCATCAGTTTGAAGTTAAAATAAACTTCTGATTTCTTCCCCCAAATTCCATCGGTTTTGCCAACACTTTGATCCTCCACAAAGCTGTGCCAGGGCAGTTTCAGCAGATAGCCAAGTCTCACCAGGACATGTAAAACATCTGAAACAAGGTGTTTGGGGCTCCAGGGCTTTAAGATGTGGTTGTCACCTGAACCACAGGCTCTGTGCTGGACCTGGGTCAAGCCACTGGCACTGCTCACCAGTGTCAGCTCCAGGAGAATTATTTCCTCCATTGCAATGGACGAATCTTACCAAAAACTACAAAAATGCTCTCATCTTGCTCTTTGATTTGCCTGCTAAGCATTTTGGGATGCCAGGCAAGGCAGTCAAGATTTTTCCTCCCCAAAAACTACCCAAGTGCTACCCTGGCATTGCTTCATGCTGGGAAAGTGCCACTGTGAGGGCAACTTGGTTAAAAACTGTGGCTGCAGACACAGCTCTGGGTGATGGGATGGTTCCTGGGATTGATCTATCTGCCAAAGCCTTTGCTCAAGCACAGGGCAAGAGTGGAGAGAGGAACAGCAGCAATTCACCAATTTCAAATGGCAGCTCCCACTTTAACCTGTGAGTGCAAGGAAAAAAAATAGGGGTGAAGCTTTGTAACCAAATAAAGAGAGCTGTGAGCTCAATAACAGGCATTATCCTATAGCAAAGATTTTGTTATTGTTGAGTACTGATTCCTTTATCTCTTGGAGACAATCAGCCTTCAGCCAGAGGAGTCTAACCTTAAAACCCCATAACTCAATTTTACATAGTGTTAAAGTTTGGGGGGATATTTGTCAGTGCTGGTGCTGATACAATCAGTCTGGAGGACCCTGGAACAAAGAGCAGTGGGTGAAGAGGATGTCACCTCCACACACATTCGTTTCCTTGATGAACAAGGAGCTATTAGTTGGTGAGAAGGCATTATCAGGGTGAAGGATGATGCCGATTGTTTCAGCTGCTCTTCCCCTGACACGGGATTAGAAGAAGTCCTGGAGTTTGCTCCATGCCCCACACGGGTCCAGGGCTGTGTGCTCCCTGCCACCCTTCAACACAGACCCCAAAAATCAATCTGGACACCCGATCGCTTTCAGCTGCCACATCCCTCTGAGGGTTAAACAATAAAAGTTTAACTTGTTCTAAGAAGCACTTCATCACCCTAAGCCTTAAACAAAGCTACTCCACAATACACAAATGCACACACTCACACAAAGCCTTGGTGCAAAACAGCACTGACAGAACCTCCAACAGAGCCTCTCTGCTTGAGTAAACCCACCAGCAGGTACAACAGCTCTGGGGAGAAGTTTGCTGAATAAACTGATACTTGACTATTTACCTTTAAAGCAGAAATGAAAGGAATTAAATTAATAAAAAAATAAAAAAACAAAAAAGAGGCCTTTTCCCTCCAGTTGTCCTTTAACACATTTCACTTTAGAATATATTATAACCAGTCTTTAATTTAAATTCTTCAGGACAGTGGCTTTATTTTTGCACACAGTGATTTTCAGCACTACATAACCTGGGTAATAATTTAAAGTATTCCCTGTGGCTCACATGGAGGCACACATTTAAGCACATGCTTAAGTCGAAATGAAGTCAGTAGTAGTTTAGCTCGTGTTAACATACATATAACAGGGGCTTTTATTGCTGTCCAGACCATTTCTCTCAGCTGGGAATTTTGTATTTCAGGACTTGTCAGTGTTCTGAGGCTGATCCTGCCAGATACAGGTACAATCACCATGATTCCTACCCGTGGTTCTACCCACGTGAGCAGCCACCACTCTAAATGTGCTTCTAGGCTCTCTTTCTTGGGAATGTATCCTGCTTCTCTCCCAAGAGAACAAAGAACCCATTAAATATTTTATCCAACTCCTCGGATATTCAGTGAAATAATGCTGAGGCAAAATCTGCTGTAACCCATCACTCCTAGAGCCAAACACACTCAACCCTGCACTTCTGCAATGGCCAAACTCCTTTTCCCAAGCCCAAACGAGGTCCTTGGTGCCAGCCAGAGGGGTCCTGGGCATCCCACAGCTGCTTCAGCACAGTCACAGGGCACTGAGCAGCTGACCCAAACCCAGCACCACAGCTCAGCACCCTCCGAGCATCCCTCCTGCAGAGAAAACCCCACCCAGGCCAGGGACTTCATTGCCTGGTAATTCAGGGAACTGGGATAGTTTTCTTCTTAAAAAGGTGGAGAAGAAACACTGAAGTTCCACCCCGACACTTTGTTAACTTCCATTTCCTGCATATTGATCCCTCTGCTGGGGAGAGCAGAAACACAAAGCGTTTATGCCAGGGATTTGCATACTCATGAATAAAAAAAGCCTTTAGGAGGTAAGTGCCTAAGCTCTCCCAGCCAGCAGGAACTTGTGCATTGATAATTCACGTGTGTTTGACACGGGCAACACGAGATTCACCACGAGAGGAAGCTCCATCCCAGCTCCTGACACCACCCAGGACCACGCAGCCCACGGCACCCCAAGCCCTCTGAAATAAATCTATGGGCTGAGGGCATCTCTGCTGCAATTAATTCTAAGCTGCCATCATAAGCTGACACTGTTTTCATGCAAAGTTCGCTGTTATTAAGCTGCTTACTAAAAATAATCCACGGAACACCTTGTTGGCACAGACTGTCCTCTAGGTATGGAAAATAAATCTGCCCATCCACTCCAGCACTCATAAAGTCATACAAAAAAACTTTGGTTATGATTTCTCCCTGCAGGCAAACAGCGAAGGTGACAAGATTTTTTGCTTTAGAAAAGCCACATCAGTGAGTTATTGGCACTAGACTGACTTGTAAACAAATATGAATTAAAACTCCTGTTCTGGGGCCCCACAGCCCCATCAAACTGCTGAGGTTTCACACTACATGTTTCATAACATTCTTGTTTTTCTTAAGGGTTCTTGTGTTCAAGAAATTACTTGAGAATCTTGGCTAAAAAGAAAAAAAAAGCCAAACATCCCAGTGGCTGGGCAGAAATCCTTTTCCAACCCACAAACCAAGATGTGCAACATCCAGAAACTGACTCACAAACACATTATTTTGTGTAAAAGCCACTCATGCTTTTAAAGCCAGCACTTGAATGCTGAGGTTTCCAGTCCTCAATGGCAAATAAACACCAAGAAATCACACCCCATTTACACGTGGGAGCTTAAGGGATAGGCTGGACCAAAAAATTTTGGGGCTTGTCCCCAGTGCTGATGCCTCATCCCAAGACTTGATCAAGAACAACTGCTTCTATGGGGTGCAGGGAAAGACAGGACAGAAGGCGCTTGGACAGCCTCTCAGACCCACTTCCAAACATCTCTGTTTGAGGAAAAAGGACTCTGAGCTCCAAACAAGCACCCACGAAACTGCAGGGGCTGAACCCACACTCAGCTGATGGGAGCTGCAGCCACAAGTCAGGATTTCTGCAGCAATTACTCCTGCTACAGTTTGCTGCAGCTGTAAAACCCCAAATGAGAACATGAAGCCACTTCAGGTTAGGTTTTGTTTTGGTCTATTGTTTTTATTTGGGTTTATTTTGTTTGGGGCTTTTTTTTCCTTTTCTGTTTGTTTGCTTTAAATGAAAACTGAAAATCTTGACAGCATAACCCTGCTGCTGCTGGCTCTCTGCAAAGCTCTGAGCTCTGCTATTTAATTTATGCATCTATTTCTGGCAGCCTGCAAGCAACCCACCCTCCTCCTCTCCACCCAAACAAATAATCCTTAAAACAGAGGTGCACGGAGTTGCTCTGTATAAAATATACAGTCAAACCTTTTGACCAGCCAGAGTACCCTTCCAGGAACTTATTTGCACAATGCCTGTGACATTATCACACCGGGCTTGAAAGCACTAATGTTATGGTGCATTTCCATTCAGAAAACTATAAATCAAGGCCCGTGAGCTCCTGTAGCTTTGAGGGACTCTGATTTCTTTACAAACTGTCACACACTAACAGTAGATATTTTTTTACAAAGCCTGTTGTTTTCTTCCACAGGGATTTGTGCTTCTTCTCCTCCCCTTGGCAAAACTCACCCTGAAGTGGCCAAACCTGCTCCCACAGTCGTGGGAAGGAACCAGGAGAAATAATTGATCCACGTTTTAAACTCTGGCTCCCTGGGCTCGTTTGGACGATGCCAGAGACCAAAAAGGAAACAAGGCAGGAGAAAACCTCCATCACACTCCTCACAAACCCCTGCCCCCAGCGTTTCTGATGATGTTTCAGAAAACTCCAAAAGTACATCAACAGCAAATTTATAATAACCCGGCAAAAAGCAACAAAAAGACATTTCTGGACATCAGGGAGAAGAGATAATTGCTTCTAATGGCATTTGAAAAGAAAAATGTAAAGCTTTCAACTCCAGCCTAAGTGGCACTTCCCCCCATCAGTGGGCATTCAGGGTTTGAGCTGTGCAGACTCCAGACACCGATGTTTCTGTACCAGCTCCTTGCTCTGGATTTTATCTCACACACCTGAAATTCAGCAGCATTTGGGCCACAGCTCAGGCTGAGCACCCAGGGCACCCCATCCTCCCCTGCACCCACCACCCCGTGCCTCAGCACCACCAGTCACCCCAGAGAGCATGGAGCTGGCCCTGGGGGACAGAAAAAACACCAATTCCCACTTTTGGGTTGGAAAAGCAGAGATTCAGTGTCACCGAACCAGCGCAGGGGCTGAACTCAGACCCACGCCAGAGCTCCCGCAGTGGGCAGAAGGAATTGGCAGAAACCCCTGGCTGGGAGGTTAGGGGCGGGTGTTTGGTTTATTGGCTGTTTTGGTGTTTGGGTTTGGGGTTTTTTTTGGTTTTTTTTCAGATAAAATTCCCCGGAAAGCAGCACAGCGTCGCCACACGGGGGCACTGCAGAACTCCGCTGCTGCCACCGCCCCGCCCGCTGCGACCCCTCCCCGATATCCCCCGGTACCCCCTGACCCCTCCCGCACATCCCGGCCCCATCCCCCCCCCCACCCCAAAGATGCTCCCACCCATCCCCTTCCCCCAGGCTGGGTGGGGGGTGGGCACCTCCTTGCGCACCCACCCCCTCTCCAGGTGCCACTGAAACCATTCCCGCAGGCTGGGATTTTTTAAAAGGACTCGTTCCCTATTTCTAGAGGCGATTCCTTAGGGTTTCAGAAGGGCGGAGGAAATAGAGGAGAAAGGAAAGGAGAAGCTGCAGATGCCGGGACTACCTCAAGAAATAAAAAAACCCCAGAGCAGCAGATGGGGTGCAGAACACTGAGAAAGGATTGGGTGCTCCAAAACACCACTGGGAGGGTGCCATGCAGAGGATGGAGGCTGCCACAGCCCAGCCAAGAAACTGCTGAAATAACTTCACAGACTTCCCCAGATCTGCAAACCAGGTTCTGGGTTCTGAAGAGTCATGGACACAAATTCACGCTGGTGTTTTGTTGTGTCCTGACCCATTTCTGCGTACTAGAAGGCCAAAGGTGAGCAAACAGGGCTTCTCTGGGACCTAAACAGGTTCAAGAAGTACCTGGAGATGGGCTGAAGACGTGCCAGCCTCTTTTCAGTTTCTAATAACCCCCCAAAAAGTTTTACTATCACTTTGCATTTCTATCAGCCCCCTCCCATCCCCAAGCCACCAGGGCACGGTGAAGTTCCACCTCATCTACCATCCTCTGTGTTTTTTAAGATAAGTCATTTTTAGCATATTTTTATGAAGCAAAGGGAGTATGTCCTGAAGAATTTAATTTTAGGACACGAAAACTTACATACTAAAAAAAAAAAAAAAAAAAAACAAAAAACAAACCACACCATAGAGAACTGAATGAGCTGTAAGTATGTTTGGTCAAAGCTCTCTGCTGACATGATGGAAAAATCTTGGAAGTCAGAGGCAAGATTTCTTACCCTGGGGACCATGCCTAACAGAACCTTTAAAGTACATTCCTGTCAGTGTGAGTTATGCTCCCTTCCACGTGCTAACAGATACCTGTGTAATACACAAGAAAATTTATTGTGGCTCCTGGTGCTGTGACAGCAGCACAGCCGCCAGCCAGGCCAGGGGACAGCAGCTCCAGTGGCCCTCAGCTTTCCTGGGATCTTATCCTGACACTGAGTGGATCATTCAGATCCCAGCTCTGGCATGGGATCAGCTGTTCTGTGGAACCAGGGGGAAACCCCAAGTGATAAAGCAGTATCTGGAAGTGCTGGATGTTGAAACCCTGCACCTCCCACCCTCCGGATGCTGCAGACATCACGCTTCAGTACAACCAAATGAAAGCCCGCTGGTGAATTCAGTGTTCCACCAGTTTAAAAGACAAAACAGTTTTGAAAAGTCTTCAAGTGGTCTGAGCAGAGTCCATTACATGGGAAGTGTCTCCTAAGAAATACTTATCATTATAACAGCACTTAGCACTTCCACGGTGCTTCCCAGCCTCCCAGAGCTGTACAAACATTAGCTTCTTAATCACTCATTAGGGACGATCCTATAGAGCAGGGCCATGGCTCATTGAGTAAAGTCATCCCCAACTGGCTCAGTCCCTCCTGCTCCCTCCAGAGACAATTTTGAAAGTTCTCTCTCCAATTCCCACAAGAAGTTCAGAGCAGGGAAGGAAGAGGCTGTTCAAAGAGAGTGGTTGTGGCATTCCCCCCACCTCCAAACTCCCCTGGTTTTGATAGCAAGGAGAGGCAGGAATGGCATCATCCCAACCAGAGATACCTCCTGAAATTAATAAAGTTGGGAAATGAAGGAAGGCAGGAGAGAGCAACCTCTGGCAGTGCTGTGGGCTTGCACCCAAGGACCTCTTGTTGCAAAACAGGGATGGAAAAAAGCCACAGGAATGACAAATATGTTCCTACAGGCAGCCAATTTATTCTGGCCATAGCCAGATGGATCCATCCCATGCACCAGCCACCTGTGCTGGCTGAAAGCAGCAGCTCTTGGTCACTCCTCTGGATGACAGCAGCACCCCAAGGGGCCACGGTGACCCAGGCTCTGCACCCACACATGGAAGCAGGGACCTTGCTGGCTAAATGGGCAAGAGAGTGCAGAAATAAAAAGGGGCACCCTAAAAATGAAGTGTGCCCACTCAGAGAAGCAAAGGCAAACTGAAAAGATGAAAATCAGTTCATGCAATCTTTACACTTCCTGCTTTTCCCCACAAGGATGTTCTGATTCAGAAGCTGAGGCTGCCTAACACACCCTTTAGCTTAATCCACTTTTTAGAAGTACTAATTTCAACTCTCAGGTGAGCAACTTCATATTAATATTTTTTTTTAATGACTGTGCCTTCTTTTAGGAACCATCATACCTTCTATAGTGTAAGTAAGCAAAGGAAAAAGCAAGCAAAAAACCCTGGAAACATCCCAACAAAACAAAAAATTGATAGTGAGTCATCACAGAAATTCAAAAGCCCAGAGGAAATCCCAGCCCTGATCCATATCCATCCCACTGGCAGAAATCTAAAAACATTCATCCTCATGATGCCACTACAAACTATGGCAGGGCAAAGAAAAGGTTCCAAAATCCTGCTCCAGCCTTTTTTACCTTGAATATTACTGTTTCAGACTACCAACAGCCTGCATCTCATCAGCCAAAAATTGCTCAACTTTCATCCAGAATGAAGCCACACAAAGGCAAGCCCATGATTTGCTGTTATTCAGCACTCTTACCAGTTTGCAAGAACTAACACCTCATTTTAATGTAACTGCTCTCCAGGCCAGCTTTCCCCCACCACCACTGCTTTTTGTAGTCTGTAATTTTTCTGTGTTATCAATCTCCTTGCCATTCACCCCTTTGGGCATCCTTCCATCGAGCCTGGCATTTCATCTGTGTCTGAAAACTTCCAGTGTGCCAAGTGTTTGCATACCTTGCAAGTGTTATGTCAAACCCTGCCCCTTAGAGCTGCCAAAAACCACCACTCAAAGTTAGCAAAGCAAATACCTCCTTAGACAAGCTTAATAAACACGCCAGGAGAAACCCTAGACTTCATCAAGACATTGCTTGCCTGACGAGGCCAAGCCTGAGGTCCTCAGCACCTTTCATGTCCCATTTAGGCCAACATCCATTATCCCTGTCACACGTTCTCCAGCCCCACTCCGTGGAAGTGCACAGAGATATTTGAAACAGCCAACCCCAAACTCCACACCTCTTCCCAGGCTGCAGTTACTAGCTAATTATCAGACCAACAACCTTGTCCCCAATCAGCCCAAATTAAGACGTTTGCTTTACAGCATGAATGACACGCAGCAGATACTCCTGGTGTTCTGCACAGCACTGAGCTTGGGTGCCCATCAGCTCTTATGGCCTCGTCCCAAATAAATCCTCATTTCTTTGTATCCCTGATGGATGATTACTGACTCACTGACAAGAGTGGGAGTAGACATGAAAGAGTACTTTGAGCAGGGAGAAAGTGGTGAAGAGGAGGGATGGAAGCAGAGAAAATGAAAGGACAAGGCAGAAGGGGCAAGAAAGCGTGGGGGAAAAGTGCAAGGGAAGTGAAAGAGGAGGAGGAAACAAGATCTGTGGGAAGCAGGAGATTAAGAAGCTGAGACCAAAGCAGTCAAGCCTTCTCTAGGGGCTGAAGATAACCCCAGAGAAGATCAGAACAATCCCAGCTCTGTAGCTTCCACTGCAATAGGTATCACAAATCCATCACTCCTAAACCACTGCTCATAAGGAGACATCAGCATCGCAGCAACTCTCTGGCCAGAAATCCCCCATCTGGCATGGGATTCTTTGGAAAGCACCCTTGGCCTTGGATGTCAGCTCCCAACCACAGCTGGGAGTGCTTCTAAGCTCACAGGAAGAAGCAGCCAAGAATTCCCAAGCACTAGGAGGTCCCAAAAAGGGCAATTTAAAGAGGTCTGGTTTTCGAAGGGTGGGGGAGACAAAGTTTGAACAGACACTGTCCCTTTGAAGGGTGAGGCCAAGCACACAAGAAAAAACACACCCTGAAGTTGCACCTGAACTTCAGGAAATGCCAGCCACCAGCTCCAGTTCTGCTCTTTTCCATCACTGTTGTCAATCCAAACAAGAACCAACCAACTCCAGTTTCCACCAGTGACTTTTCATGGTCATTGACAAACAGGTCTACAAAAAAACCCCACCTCTTTATGAGACGCAAAAAAGACATCAAGGAGTCATCTTAGATTTCACTTTCTATCTTCTTCACTCAACAACTTCAAAGAGTACCAGTGACTTACCCTCATCCTGGAGGTCTGATGGAAGTGAAGCATCAGATGTCATGGAGGGGGCCAAACTCCAGCTCTGGTTTTCATCAGAACTGTCCTGTCCAAAGCCAGCATCATGCTGATCCTCTCCTGGGAAGAGAAGGAGAAGCTGAGTTTAGTGAAGAGGCCACATTTCTAACCCATATCTTACTGCCCACACCACGAGATGTGTTTCCTCCTGGTTCTCCCTTTTACTGAAGTCCAAGTTCATTCAAGACCCAGGTGGACAGACTTCACAGCAGGAGGGCACACAAGTTTCTTGTTCTTGCCCTCAGTACATGCCCTCTGCATGAATAACCTGTAAAATGAAGGACTACACCACCCACTCCACTGGAATGAAGAATCTGCCTGTATCACTCCAAAAAGCTTTGAGATCTTTAATTGAAAAGTGGTTGGGAAGAAAGATTGACTCCCTATAAGTCACATCCAGATTAACAAAGCCACGTGTCTGTGTCTGGAGGCAGGAGCTATTACCTCCCCAGACTTGATGCTGCATTGAACTTTTTCTGTAAGCAGACATTTTGCCAGGGAATTTGCTCCCAATATTGGATTTTATGCAGAAGGCACTTAGATGCTACAGTGACAGATGTTAAGATCAAATTTTAATATAAATGGAGTGCAGCTAGCCTACCTGGAAAAGAAAATGCTTCTCACCCTGAACAAAGCAAAAAAGCTTTTTGGATTACAGTCCCTGAATACACAGAGCCCAGGCTGCTGATAAGGGAGGTAAAGCCAGCTGCTTACTCATTCAACACACAACAAACAGCAAGAATAGGGAGTTTTCAGCTGATGTTAATTGCACTCAGACACTAAACCCAAGTTTTATCTCAGCAAACAGAGGAACTGTGCCCTGCATTTTAAATCAAGCCTCGATGAAAGGGCTGCAAGGCCTGGGGCAGAGGTTTGCAGCACTTCTTCCCACCAAGAAACACCATGGAGATGCCATGAAGTCTCCAGCTGCAGAAAGACAAGGCAATATTTTAGATGTGCTTTGTTTTTAAGATCCCAGGTTGCAGCCTTCCCTCACTTGCTCTGAGCACGAAGCTCACAGAGCTCCTGCATCCAAGGACACATTTTCAAGACAACTTCAGTTCTTCACCAAAAGGAACAATCTGGCTGTGAAGAACATAACACACACAGGATCATCCTCCCACACATCAGTTCCTTAAAAAACAAATCACACTGGGTGCCAGACACCATTACAGTCTTGCTGATAGTATAAGCTCAAAGGTCTTGAAAAACCCATTGAAGATTTGACTTTGAAGTTTATTAAAGGCCTCTGGGGGTCAATGACAGAAGAGGGGGCAGTCCATGGTTTAAGCCATTACAACTTCCCTACCAGGGGAAGAGCCCAAAGAGTAATCAGATCTTTTCCCAGCTCTACGCTCACTCGTTTCCAGCAGCCATTCCAGCACACAGTGCAGAACATTAGATTCCAGAGAAAAAGGCAAATTCAGAAAACAACTGTTCTCCTTCTGGGACGTGGTCATTCAGCACCTGCACGGCTCATCTCTCATGCCCAGAAGAAAGCTGCAGGTCCCTGGCCCAAAAGGGCAGGTTCAGATCCCTGCTGCAGGATCAGCCATCAGCTGAGATGGTACCACAGTCACCTTCCAGCCACCAGCTACTCCCCAGCCACTGAGAGTTAAGCCAAGCTCATTCCTCTGTGCTACAACAAACTGAAATTCGTGCCTCCAGCAAAAAAAAATATTAAAAATTAAAAAAGCAAAAACAAAAACCAAAAGAAAACAGAAAACCAACTAGGGGTTAAAAAAGCAGAGCCTGAACCTCCCTGCTCTGCTGGCCAGGATGGGAAGCAGAGCCCATCCATGAGCCAACCACCACCCTCCTGACCTTGCAGAAGCCATCACAGACTTTTGCTGCTGGTTCTTCCCTGCTTTGCTGCAGCACTTTGAGACCCTCAAACAAAAAGGCTCTAAAAAGCAGCCAACCAGCTGAGGGGAAGGGAACCCAGTGTTCATTCTCACCTTGCTCCATGCCTTGCTGTGGAGTTGCCACATTCTAGGGCAGTTTCCACAAAACCCTCCAGCTCCTTGAACACAATATTTCCAGCCCACCAGCACAGTTTTAAACACCCACAGAGTACCAGGTGTCCCCTATAAAGAGATCCAGGTGCAAGATGATGGCAATAACCAACACCTGGGTCCTGCCTTCCACCGAGCAGGAGGCACCCAGCTGCACCAAACCAGCTGGATCAGGGCCCAGTCCAAAAAGGTACTTGCAAGAATAAGTCACCAGGTTTGTAACAGCAGGAGAAGGTGTTGCATGGAGCAACCAGAGGGAAAAAAAAAAAAATCAAAAAATCAAGGCACAGAACTCTGCTTTGGCAGAGGTCTCAGGAATGAAGCATCACACAGTGGGGTTGTCACCACAAATGGGCTCTTGCTTGCTGGGGAGAGGAGAACCCAAGGTTTCACATGTTCACACAAACCCCCTCAACTCCACCCAGGCTGCAGCAGGTACACACATGTATCATGCCAAGCACAGCAGGGACCCCAAATCCCTGCACCACAAATCAATACCAAGGCCTCTTTGTTTGCTTTAGCATTCACAGACACCACTTACAGATTCCCTAACAAACAAACCCAACAAAAACTCTGAAGACACAACTACTTAAAGCAAATCCTATTGCCTTTCCATTTGATTTGCATTAAGAGAACTTCTCGTGCTTTAATCCACTTCTCCATAAAGTTTATGGAGCAGCAACAGCTAGTTGAGTCCAAGCAGAAAAAATAACCAGCAACTTGTCAGGGGCCAAGCTATTGTTCTGAATGAAGAAAAAACTCATTAGCTTTTAATGAAAACACAGGGAATAAAAACCAAATAGCACAGAATCCCAGCAAATAATTACTCTGCACCTGACGCAAAGCTGCTCTATCTTCCTACTCAAATCCTCAGCAAAATTCCCCAACTTAGTGCTCTTTGGAGCATGAACAAAAACAAGACTGACTCTAAGGGAAAGAGCAAGAGGTTTCTTGGGCTTAGACCTCATCCAGCAGCTCCCCTGGCACTGTTTGGCTACCCCCAAGTGCACTCAATACCCAGTTCTCTTGCTTCATCAGAGTTGTGGCACAGGAAAAAAACAAACCAAAATGAAATTATGCCATCTTTTAGCTGCCTGACATTCTCTGCAGAAACAGTTTCTCACACAGCAGCAGAAAGAGGGGCTTGAAGGCATCCTGTGTAATTAACACAGATCTCCTGCTTTAGATGTATTGACTCTCAGCAAATTGCAGAGGGGACAGATTGAGTCCCTGGTGACAGGGGTGTCCCCAGAAGAGGGGGTGGCAATTCAGAATGCAGCAGCAGGCAGGTCACATCTGCCACATCAGGTCCCTGCAGGACCTGTGGATGTCACACAGACCTGGCAACAGGCACAGACACAGATCCCCTGCACTGGAGGAGAAAAAATTACCAAGAGGAGAATAAAAAGAACCCAGTGAAGCATTATTAGGGCTTCAGTGGGCAGAGCCCACAGCAGAAGGTCAGCACAATCAGGGAACACACTGTTGCTTCCCTCTGGACAACCTCCAGAGCACAACTGCTGCTCTTTGCAAGGAAGGGAATAATCTGGACCCACCCTTCCTATTTGTTTTGGGGCTTGCAGTGCTGGAGGGTAGAAACAAGTCCTGCAGCTACACCAGAGCAGAGGTAGGATACAGTAGGTAACAGGTTTGAGGATATATGCTTTAAAATCTTCAGTTCAAGCTCTGTTTCTGCTAAAATTCTATTGTGGAGGATCAGAAAATGCCTCCCTGCCTGTATCTGCTTCTGCAAAGGGAGAGGAGCAGTTACACTTTTAAGATTAACTTATTGCAACCTCAAGGAGCAAGACTGACATTTTTTTCCCATAAAAAGTGGTCAAAAGTTTTTCTTTATGCTTCAGCTTGCTCTTCATACAGAAAAAAAAAAAAAAAAAAGAAAAGGAAAAGGTGAATTAATGCATCCTGACACGCACAGGAAGGGAAATAATCTAAATAGGTGAAAGGGCTTTGTAGTGGAAAAAAAATTCATCTCCAGCAGCTTGTTAAGGGAACTGCAATTAAGCTTACTTTGCATTCAGTAAAGGTCTTTATCTAGGTACCTAGAGTTTCATTAAGCATCTTTTTAGAGCATAGGAAAAATCAATACCAAGCGGGTTCCATTTACGCTTTTATGATCAGCTCCTTCATGCCAAAGCGGAAGTGAAATCCCCAACTCCAGTTAATATTCAAGGAAACCAAGTTCCTGCTCTAAAGTAATGACTCCTCAGCATCACACTACAAATAAAGGTCTCTGATCCAAATCCCATCTGCCTTCATGCTCGACAGTGTTAATATCTCTCGATTTTCAGGGACTAATTTAGCAGTAATGTATTTCCCAAAGCAGAGCTGTAAAAGCATTATCAATACCATGGTTTAATATCCTTTCCTACAATCACTCCCTGAAATTATGGAGAATCACATGGAAACACATCAACAGAGACTCACCCACACACAGTAAGTACTGCTCACATGTAAATATATTATGGTTTCGCTTTCCTAATGTAGTTAAAGCTCTGTCAACGTGGCTATTATAAATTACATACCTTTTTAAACACATTTATGTGCTCGAAAATGTATGGTGTTTCTTTTTTGAATGCCTCAAAGGCTTCAGCAGCTCCCAAGCGCCCATTTGGATCTGTGTGGTTAACCCCTGTGATTAATAGGTGAATGGATGAGGTTTGGGGGATGCAGATTTTCTGCACCTTCTTGGTGCAGACTATTGATTTCCTCCTGGTGCCAGCAACACCACATCTGCCTGAAAATCCCACATTTTCTATGGCACACCACTGTGATACACCCTGGGTGGCCTCCAGGGGCTGCACCAACCAAACACGAGGGTGTAATTAACAAATTACAGGTGAAAGTTCTTTTATCTACAGATCTCAAAGTGTTTACCCCACTTAATAAAAACTGGCTTGGCTGTGGAGATGATGCAGAGAAGGAAAACAACTTTGTCCCTGGCTCCTGAGGTGATGGTGAGAGCAGGACCCCTCTCTGCTTACCCCATGTTCCATCAGGACAGGTCCAGCTGATGGCACAAGGGTCAAAAGGAAAGGGAGGGATCTCCTCCCAGCCAGGAGCTGATTTATCACGGCTGTGGAAACCTCGACCCAAAGAGGTCTTGGCTGCCTGACAGGTGAAGCCAATCCAAGCCTAATTTTGCACACTCGGTACCCAGTTTTTTGCTAATTACACGCAGTAAAGCAAATTAACGGTCCACTAAAAATGCCACTTACGTTAAAAAAGCAAGCAGAAAGCGGGAAGGTTTTTTTTCAGAGGGTTGGTTTGGGGCTGCAATGAGCCCCTGTGCCCAGCAGGTCGGGCTGCAGCGCGCAGCATCGCCGAGGGAAGGAAAAAACCCAGCACAGCTTTAACCCACTGCTGGGCAGGGAAAAGCAACAAACTTCCTGGGATCCATCAACTCCATCGGTCCCATCTACTGGGCAAAGCTTTCTGGGGAACTTTACTCCTACTGTCAGGGGGGGAAAAACGCCTATAGCATGTCCAAATACCTTATTTCACCAAAAGGAATTCAAATTTTGCAATTCTCAGTGTCAAGAAAATTATCCTAAAGGATGCTGAGAAGCTCCTAGAGAGCCAGGGTTAAATTATTTTCTCTTCCAGTCACATGGCAAAGAAACTTCACGATTACACAAAACAGAAAGTGACCTGGAAGTTATTAATTCACAGACCTCTAGCCAGATATGTGGATATTCACACCAAAGCCTCCCCTCAACTGATTAGGGGATTTTTTTTCTAAAAAGGAAAAAGTAAGCAGTAATAGCAAGCACGAGTCCTGCTCAGACACCAGGAAGGCCACCCCACAAGTGACACTGAAGAAATTGCAAGCCTTGGCCCAAAGAAGACATTGGCAGGGCTGCTCTGCAAGACAGCAAAGCTCCTGCTTATGAATCCAAGCAGCTGATGAGGCCTCAATTTCCCCCCAAATGCCTTGAGGATGCTGCTGAGCTCACGCTGCATCTCTCCCCTCACTATTTTTTAAGTCCATGCCAGCCCCTTGTGTCATTCCCCAGCTGAGCTCTCCAGTTTTCTCTCCCCTTCCTTTTCTGCTGGGTGTTGGCTCTGTCTCCCCCTCCCTCCCCCTGATTTCCTCCCTCCAGCTCCTCTCTCTCTCTCTCCCAATTCTTGGCACCCTTTCAGGAAAGGCCCTGCACATTCTGCCTCTCAAGTGGGGAAGCACAGCACACTGCAGGCTTGCTAGGGACAAGCCTGAAACCCAGCTCAGCAGAAGATTCCCACGGGATGTAAACAAGTAAACAAGATTTATTCTTTTATGACCCAGTAACACATCAGTGAAACACAAAGCCCCTCCAACGTGAGCACAACCAGCCCTAAAGCTACCAACACTTTGTTGGCTAATAAATTATCCCTCCCGAGCCTCTTTGAAGAGGTCTCCATTTAAAGGATAGGGATACTGAGGCAGAGGAAGATTAGAAATCTGCACTTTGGTTCATCTTCTGAAGCACCAGCCCTGCCAGGGACACGGCCAAACAGTGGCTGTGAAGCCAGATCTCACATTTGTGTGGTGCAATAATTAACAGTTCTGCAAGTATAGTCTGGGACCTAAAAAAAGAATAAATAAATACATCAGTATCATTCGTAGCAAGGAGAAGACTACAGGCCAAATAGTTTTGATGAACATCCATGGCAGCATCAGGAGGTTCAGCATATTTCCTGAGCCAAAACCCTTTCCAAGTGCACAAGGAATAACCAGAACCAGCCACGAGGGAGCTGGAGTTCAGTGAGCATATTCCAATGACAAGACACAAGGAGGCTGTCTTGCCCGTATATGCAGCAATTTTCCCTGTTAAGAAAAAAATAAGTACAGTGAATGCAAAGCCAAGAGCACACAGCAGGCACTCGAGGGACTGGAGGAGGTGCCCATTAGGAACTGATGATAAAGCAAAGGATGAATTCCCAGCCGTGTTTTGGGATGGAGTCTGACCAAAGGGCACAATTAGATGGCTTGGATGAAGTTACTGCTCTACAAACCAAAGCAATGCAGAAGTCGTTGTGGGGAGAAAGGCTCAAAACTCCAGATATGAGCCAGCTGACAGCTTGAAACATCTGGGAGTGGGTCCTGTGGGACAAGGACACTGATTTCCCTGCTCCCCAGCAAGACTCAAACAGCTCAAACACCTCTAAATAGCCAAAAATATATATTTACAGCCTTGTCCCCCGTTTTTGTGGAGCAGAAGGGTCTGTTACCCACTGTGTGAAAGCTCAGGTGATGTTATATATGTGAACACTCCTGTGCTCCATCCCCAGGGGAGCAATTTCTTGACTGTTCTGTTCTGCACGAGCACAGAGCAACGCTTGGGCTGCACGTTCATCCAGGCACATTACAGTAACCCCTGAGATTTCTTTATAAAAAGAAAGCTGCAGCACACTCCTATTACACAAACAAGTTCAGAAAACACAGAGGGTTCATTTTCAGAAGGCTCTCTATCTCCAAAGCTGCACAATAGGCAATTTAGACAATCTAATAATTAAGAGTATTTTATTAACTGACCAAAGTGAGAGCAATAGAATTTGTTAATATTTAACTTACTGGGGCTCCCCAAACTGCTGTATATTTTGCATCCTTACTGACATTTTTATCCCTTCTTTATGGTGCATTGCTTTAATTCTTTGCACTCTGGTGTGCTCTGAACTTCCCCAGGGAGGGGAGCCCAGGACACTGCTAAATGTGACCAAAGAGGGCAAAAGCTCTGCCCCAAGGTGTTACAATCCGGATGGGTTTCAAAGGACTGTGGGTGACTCAGTAACTCGAACCCTTTTGATTAATGAAGTAGAGCTCTCCCAGAAGCACCCAGTAATCCAAACCAGGAAAACTCTCCTCAAGTTTGCAAGAAGTTTTAAATCAATGGGCTGGTTTAAAAAGAGTTCAAAAAGCCCTCCTCGTTAACGTGATTCTCCTCAATAAAGGTCCTGAAAGTTTTGACATTAACTGCAGAATAACCCAGCCAAACTGCTAGCTGCTGTTACCTGCTCTTTCCATCCTATTTATATATTCTGCAGATTCTTTATCTGCTGACTCCAAGGAAAGATTAAAAACAGTAACCCCTCTTTTTTGTGTTTCATTTTTTTTGGTTTGGTTTAAATCAACACATTCTTGAAGGCTTTTCCCTTGTCCTCCCCCTTCTTTGAACATACCAAAAAAAAAAAAAAGTGCCTAGAGTTTTCAAGAATTGTGGAAAAGTCCCTTTATAATTCAAAGCTAAGAGGGAATTTGATTTCTGGATTGAACACTCAAAAAGCAATAGCAACGGTTTGAGTTTGATACCTCTTTATGTCTCCATGTGTATATGTAAATAAAATATGTAAATAAAACCAAACACCCCCATACAGCCCTTCCCAGAGCAGACACTTGCCTCCTACCTATGACATTTTTCCAAGCAGAACATTCTGTTTCCTCCTATAATCATTCCTTGCTTCCCAAATCCGTGCACGATCCCGCAAGGTAGCAGAATAATTTACAAGTCCCTGCAAAAGCAAAGCTGTGCAGCTGCTCAGTTTGCAAAACTATGAAACAGGAGGGATTTCAATGAAAAAAAAAAAAAAAAAAAAAAAATTCTCTACACAGATTTGTTTGCCCAGAATATAAATACATACACAGAGGCAAAGAAGTGCCTGCTCTGAGCTGCAGGAAGCAAAGCTTCAGTGCTGATAAAGGGACCTGTCACAAGTGTTGATATTAAAGCTTTTCTTTTTTAAGTTAAAGAACATATGCTTTTGTGTACATTTCATTTTTCATTAATTAACTCTGTTCCCCACACCACCCAAACACATCTCAGGCTTTCGGAGGCGTTCTAACAAAAGTTTTTTTGTTTTCTTTTTTGTCCCTGTGTGTTATGACATTTCCAGGGTTGTAGCTGGCCCTCGTGTTTATAAAGCAGGGGAATTCCAGGCATGGTGATAGAATAGATACCGTAACAATATGTTACAAATATTGTCAATTCCATATTTTTTCCCTTGCGTTTTCAAACACATCATAAATCTTGCCTGGGTTTCCGTGTCTGAACCCTGCTTACCACTGAGCTGGAGCCTCTTGGCATGGAGGCAAAGAGGTTTTTTTATAAATAAAACTTAACAAAAAATCACCGTGCACTCCATTAATTCAGGAACACTCTGCCTCAGCTTCAAAGGGGATTCTTTACAGTAAAGATGGTGTTTTTGCTGCTTTAATGATTTGCTACTTGTACTTGTCATAACTACACGAACCAAATATGCAGGAGCAGGGAGCAGAGGGCTGGGGAAACGCGCAGTTCCGTCTCCCACCCAGCTCTGTTTCACTTCAGTTCAATGGATTTGGGGCTTTAGATAGAAAAGCTGCTTCATAAATCTAACACTTGAGGCCTTTATGTAATACCAATTAATGAAAGAAAACTACAGGCATGCCTCGGGTAGGCACAGACCTCGTGCTCAGCTCCAGCATCCAACCCCAAAATAATCGGTGACCCACGAAGAGCTCCACATCTCAGCCAAAGGGAGCAGGGCCAGCAGGAGTAAAATGATCCACACTTCATCTCAGTACTATGCACCGTGAGATAAGTGGCCTACTAAGACTTTCCACACTGTTACTTATGTAATCCTTTTATGGAACATGAAGGCTCCCAATTTTTAAGTCAGGTTTTATCCCAGCTTGCCCCTGAGCCCACCTCTCTGACACATTTATATTTATTTTATATTTATTGCTCCCAGCTCCAGGGAGGTGACATTTCCTGAGGTTAAGGCACAGAGCTGGGAGAAGCAGGAGATCTGGACCCAATTGCTGGATGCACCTGTAGATGTTCTGGGACATTAAACACATTTCTCGAGCCTCAGTTTTCCTAAAATTGATAAATAGGAACAACTACCTTGCTCTTTTGCATGTTTTGACTACTTATGAATATTTGAAAGAACACAACTATTCAGCAATTACACACATGGTGCTTCGGAGAAAACCACTTGGGGTGAATTTTTGATGTAAAAACAGGAGTGTTATCACAAGCTCAATGAAAACTGATCTGATTTGATTCATCTATTGACAACATCATCTTAAAAATGAAGTAAAAAGTCACTGCCTGTAACTGCACCCACTGTGAGCTTTTTAGTGTGAATGAGCACAAGGAGATGAGGAGTTCTCTGTGCAATCCTGTGCTAAGGGAACCCTCCCAGCTGAAGGTCCAGGTACAGCACAGGACTTGGAGGAACAATTCTTGGAGCTGGAGCCCTCGACCAGAGGAGCAGAACCACATTCTGTCTCCACAGCTCTTCAAGCAGTGTCAGTGCTCCTCAGCATCCCAAAATACTTCAGAGGCATCAGTGATTTAATCCAGTTCACTTTTCCCATATTTTGTCATGTCACACCTGCTCATCTTTGGAGGCCTTTTGGGTCTGGGAGTGCAGAAGATGAAACGTTCCCCGTGACAAGAATTTTGTGCAAAGTTCCATTTGGCAAAGCCAAACTCCCAGCCCTGACCCACAGCTCTTTTTTAACCACACACACACACAATTTTTTCTTCTCAAACCCTTCCCTTTGCATTGCTCCCTGTCCCTCCAGACTCCTCCCAGACTCAATCCTTCCCTTCCAGTGCTGATTCCCTTGCAGTACCCTGGAACAGCCTCGGGCTGCTCCCTCAGACCACTCCTTTCCTCCAGCCCAAAGCTGCTGCAGAACATTTCCCCTGCACCAACAGAGACAGAAACACTGAGAAGAACCCGGGGGACTTCTACACCTGACCCAGGTTCTCTCCACATTTTCTTTCCCAGCTTTCCTCAGCTCTTTCCACCAAGAGCAGGCTGCTGCAAGGCAGCAAGGAAGGGCACACCTGCAGGAAACACATTCAGTGTAGGAAATGCTTCCCAGAGACAGTCAGCCCTCCTCCAGAAGGATAACAGGAGTCACCCTGGGGCTGCATCCAAAAAGCACCTGAGCAATTTTTATTTTTCTTTAAAACCAAGCCCCACGTTGTAGTTCTCTGGTTCTTTTCCTTCCAGCACACACCAAGTTCTCCTCTGTGCCCCAGCAAGGCATCACCAACCACACCTGAGGTCCTCAAGGTGATGTCCAAGCCCACGTTTTCACTCCCAAGTTGTCTCCTTTGTACATTTTGCCCAAATAATATTAGTTGATGACACAGGGGCACATTTAGTGACATCTACATACCTGAAGACCCAAACACTTGCACAGTAATTCCTAGCAGGCATTAGAGCAAGCTAGGCTCTTCATTTACAGATCTATACAGTTCTACAAACCAATCTTCCTAGTAGGACTTAAGCTTCCAAGTCTAGAAAAGAAGAATATTTCAGAAGAACAAAAGAAAACCTCCTCCAGCCTTTAAATTGTATGAACTTTCAAAATGTAAACAACAACAACAAAAAAAAAACAACAAAAACCTAATTTCGAGCCCTTTTATGTGCTCTAGTCCTTTTTTTTTTTTTAATTTTGAACACAGCTGTCTGTTGTACTTTCTCAAATGATGCCAGATGCTGGGTTCATCAACCAAATGCATGAAAACAATGGTTTGAAAGCAATTAGAAGCACCGAGGCTGCACCGAGGCTCATATTAAAATGTGATAACACTGTTCTGGTGGGAATTGCAACACTGCTGCATTTCTGACATTTCTGTGCTGCCAGACAGACAGGATGTGCTGGAAGTGGGCCCTGATCGAGGAGGTAACATACTGGAATTTATTCCTGGAGTAAATGAAGGATTAGCTGACTTGGAACACTCGCAGGGATTTTTATTATGGCCCCAGCTCCCCTGTTCTTTGAACACCAGCAGATCCCTCTGTCTGTGTTCACATATCACAACCATTATTTAAGGAAAAAGGACAAAGCCACCAAACCTTGTGCCTTGGCTGTACCCAGTGCTCCAGATCGGGAATCAGAGCTCAGCTCCACTGCTCAGCTACAGCTTCAAAAGAGCTCCAGGTCAGCTCTGAGCAAATACAGATCCATCAATTGCCCTGAACATGCCAAAGTACCCACTGACACAGCCTGTGACCTGCAGGCACCCTGCAAAGTTTAAATCATCACCCACATTATTGCGGAAATGAAGATCAAAGTCCCAATCAGAATCTCCCAGCTTGTTAACAGACAGAACAAGAGATGGTCACGGTCCTGAAAAGAATTTACAGCCTCACCATTTGTCTACACCTGGAGGTTGATTCAATTTCAAGTTGGGGTTAACCTGAAGCAATGAGACTGGAGGAAACTCCTTGCTGAAGGTTACCCCATAGTCCTTGCTCCCAAGTCAATGGCCCATGGGAATACACTGCCCTGACTGAACTTTAAGCCTTTTACAGAGAAGTTTTGCAGAAAATTTTCCTGGGCTTATCCAAGACATTTATGTCAGCACCACAGTTTTATGTTATTTGCTCTCAAGGATAAGGAGAAATGGACTTGTGTCACCCAAAAAGAGTACAAGACGAGCTCCTGCTGTAGCCCTCGCTGCAGCTTTGCCCCTTCCCACACCCCAGAACTGCCACACACAGCTGTCTGTTCAGTTTGAGCTTTTCTTGGTGCCTTTGAACAGAGAACACCACACACATCCAGCCCCTCCCCAGCTCCCTATGAGCTCCCCAGGCTCATAGCAGTAAATAATCCCTCCTTCCCCTGGCTTTTACTCACCTCGGGGCAGAAATTCCAAGTGGTACCTGAAAGACCAAAAAGAGACAGACATAAGCATTCATTCTGAATGATTCCTCCCAGACAGATGGGGGAATCGTGCCAGAAGCACTGCCAGGAACCCAGCCAATGGTCAACACACACGTTTTGTGCAAGAAGCTTCATGGAGACTTGCAAGTCCTACAGATGGTACCCAGCCCTTGCAACATCCTCTGCTACCTCCTCCACATCTCCTCCTCTTGGAAAACACTTCCAACCTCCTTCCCCTAGAAAAGGTTTCTCTCTCAAAACACCAGTGCTTTCATGACCTTGTACTTTTCAGCCTTAAAGACCTTTAGAGGTCCCTTCCAACCCAAACTATAATTCTGTTCTGCAGTTCTCTCCCTAACCTCATCCCACACCTCCCCTTACAGCCACAGCATTGCAGAGGGCAGCAGGCACACTGCCCACTTTTGGCTGTGCCAAAAAAGAAAATCCTCCACGATTTCTTCATCTCTCACCCTTGGAGAGCATCTTGGGCTGACAGCTGAGTCATTTTAATATGGGGAAATCTGGAAAGAGCTCAAGGATTGGGGATAAACCACAAAGTGACCCATTCACAGGCAAGATGTTTAACAAAGGCTTGGTCTATAGGCATTAGTGGCAAGAATCCAGTATGTAGAAATCCAATCAATTTGTTTCCTCATTAAAAGCTTTCATGAAGAAAATGATTTAACACAAACATTCAAGCTACTGACACAGATTAATTAGAAAACAACAACAGAATTCTGATTAAGGGGATAATATTTATTTGACTTGTTTGCTTTGGACAAAATAAAAAACGCGCACAGACAGAAGAAACTTTCCTGGGAGAATGGGCTCAGTGACAAAGAACAGCTGGATCAGATTGGAAAGAGCCACACGACTGGGGCCTGGAACAAGAAAAAGCTACAAATTTCTCTGAACCTCTGGATGCTCTGGGCAGTGGTGCCCTGTTTTTACACTGAGCTTTTGCTCCATCTTCCCTAAGCCCAGAGAAATGCCATCACCTGCCCAAGGTCAGCGGAGCTGCCAGAGCTCCTCCATCCTTTTGTTTCCAATCAGCATTAACTGCTACTTGGGAATTCCAATATTATTCAACATTTGATTTGGGAAACTTCCCGAGAGGATCAGTACCTGCATCCCCTGAGCCTCCAGCATCCCTGAGAGCTGAAATACTTTTGTCTCCTGAACAGACAACGGCTGTGAGACAAGGACAGCAAAATCACTTCTTTTCTGAACTTTTGTCTCTTGTGCTTGAGAGACTGTCCTAATCTCCCCTGAACATGTTTTAGTGATAACATTTACTGCACTAGGACCAAAATGATTTTCTGTCACTTCTAATTCCAGTTCAATAAAAGTATAAGAGCTTTGTTTCTAACCTCTGTCATTTTTAATACAGTAAAATGGTTTAAAAAAAAAATGTAAAATTGAGTTCCATTTCCTACTGGACCAGCAAGCCCATGTTAGCCTCACTCTGATCAAATTTACAGAGGAAGGGAAATACCAAAAAGATGCTTTGCCTTTTTTTTTTTGTTGTTTTTTTTTAAGCATAAGGAAACAGTCAAAAATTCTAATCTCATCAGATCAGGATGTGTCTTTAATCTCATGCTTTGATCATTTTCACTCTGGAATGGCTTAAGCTGAGAATGAAAGTTAGTTTAACATCTAATCAGGACTGGGGGAAGATGGTCTTGTTCTTATGCAAGATGAAAGAGCAATGATCTAATTCCTTCATCTGCCACTGACTGCATGAAAATCTTGAATGAATTACTTATCTTGAGAGCTTAAAGGCACCCATGGATGATGCCACAGCTTTGTGTGTTTACGTGTAGGATTTCTTTCTTTCCCTGTGATGAGTGAAGAGAGGGTGGGGGGAAGGATGACTTCCAGCATCTGCATTTCCCCCACCCCTTCCCTGCAGGTGAGTTCAGCCTTAGCCACTCAGCCTGTTCTATTTCCCTCACTTTTCAGAGGTGGACAGAATATTTTGTGCTCCTCTATTACCCAAGAAATGCAATGATATGGCTGCAACTGCCTAGGTACCAAATAGGGTTGGTTCAAATGTACCCATTGCTTTATAGACTGAGAATCAAACATGTTTCTGTGCAGCAGAGGAGCAGGAACTCTGCTGGCAGGAGGAGGTTTGTCATCTTGGGTCACTCTTCAAAGTGCAGAGCTTGAGGCCAATTCTGATTTTTGTTCCCAATTAGGACAGAACTGACAAGGATGTTACACCCTTAACATGTCCTGGGTAACAGGCAGTTACACAACATTTCACTCTTTAGCTTTGCAAGAAGTTTACCCTGAAAGACACCATCCAATAATTTCTTGCAGCTATTTGTTTTTAAAATTGTAATTGGCCCATACACACCCCCTTGAGCCAAACAGCATAAATTGAGAGATCAGAAGCCTGATCCTTCTTCCACAGCATTTTTATTTTGGAGGTTATTTGCCTTGGGATCAGGTTTGACATTTTCATCTTTAATCAGCAATTTTTAGATCTCACGAGCCCCAAGAGAAAAAGCTTCTCATTGATTTTATTAACCAGAAAGTTTGGAAATAGGAGATGCAGTCACTCACATCTTAACTGTTCCTATAGGCACTTTTTTAATAAAGCTCTTATCCCCCAGCTGTGAGTGGAATCCTCTAAAAAGAGCCAGAAGGCAAAGGAGAGAGGTCCAGTTTACACTAGACCTTAAGTGCAGGGAGATGGAGGAGGAAACTCTTGTCAAGTGATTTACTAGCTTCAGCAAAATGACTTCACAAAGGAATCTATTGAGAATTCTGATGCAATAAGTAAAAGCAAGGAACTAACCCAAAAATATCCGATTTCCATTACAAAGCCAAAGAGCCAGTTTCGCTGCCAATACTTTAACAAAAGGCATCCCAGAAGCATTTCCCCTGCCTGGTTCTCAACAAACCACCCACCTCTCTCACCTCATTGGTGCATTTTTGGGGCCAGACAGGAAGAATTTGTTCTGCTGAAAACACAAACTGTTTCTGGTGATGCTGCAGCCCCTGCGGTTCCGCCCTCAAGAAGCAAACATCAGAGGGGCTCTTCTGGAACTGTTTATGTTCCTGAGAAACACCCAGATCCCAATCCCAATCCATCAGCCTCCTGGTAGCAGGGTCTCCAACTGGACCCAATCAAAATCCCATCTCCACTGTATAAACAAGACCTCAGAGTGGGAACTGCCATGAGAAAGAGCAGAAAATGCTGCTCACGTTGGAAAGGGAAACTGAGTCACGGAGCAGGCAGGTTTGCCAGGAAGCCCCTTTGTCCTCTGCTGCTCAGAGGGGGTGTCACCAGTCCCACCAGTGCACAGAAATCCAGTACAATACATAAAACACACCCAGTCCCCCCATCCACAGCTCAAGTTTGCTGACCACTGCTTGCAGCAAATCCCAGAGCTGAAGGACTCAACCCAGACCCATTTGGGGCTAAAGCCAGAAACGTTGTCTGAAGTCTTCATCACCCAGGGGGGGGTCAAACCTGATGGCCATAATGGTCTCTGCAGCTCTGAAGTCTATAAAAGTCTAAACCCCACTTTCCTCTCAGACCCATTTTCAGCAGGAACCATAAAATAAACTCAGGTTTCAATCAAATTGCCTGTATTTTCCTGTCCACTTAAGAACACTAATATCACCACAGATGTCATTAAATTAGATATTTCAAGACAGTCTAATTTGTTTGGTACACAGTATTTTTTGGGTTTTAATGTTTGCAAAAAGAAAATTTAAAAAAAAATCAATGCTGTACAAGATCTCAAGCAGAAAAAAAGACCTGAAAATGGGATTGGGGAGCTCACCATTAGCAAAGTCAGTTACAAACCACTTCAAATGCATTTCTCAGTTAAATGCTACAGAAGCAGCAGCAGCAGCTATGCAAAGACTCTGGTTACACAATTTCAATCATTTACAGTCCTCAGGTTTCAGATTAACAATGCATTCACAAGGAAATGGATGGGGAAATGGGGGTAATTTTATCAGCTGGAATGGAAAACGATGCAAATTACAGAAAGGAGTCTAACCCAGAAGGCACCAAACTGCATTACTGGGAGAGTGAATGGCCACAGCCAGCCCAGGTATAAAAGCAGGTAGAAGATAACAGATGAATTGAATTTGTGCCCTTGCCACACCATGGATTAACAGGAGAATTCCTTCCCCTACACTCTCCAAAAAGAAGAAGAAGAGGGGCAAAAAAAAAAAAAAAAAAAAACAAAACTAAAAAACAAACCCCTGCTGAGATTACAGAAAAAAAATTGGGAACATCCTAATGGAAACTTTAGCAGACTTTAAAAAGAAATAATCACATTGGGCAATATTAAACTTGACTGCTGAAAAGTAAAGGAATGCCTGTGCTCAGATGGACTGGTGCAGGGTGCTGAGAGGCTTCAGATCTCCATTAACACCAGCTGGTGCTGTGCACCCTGATGTGTCCCCAAGGCAGTGCTCCCCCACACAAAGGAAAAAAAAAAAAAACAAAAAAACTTGAGGAGCTCATTTTTAGCATTAAAAAAATGTAAATCCAAAAGCTGCCACGTCCTTCTGAAGTGACAGGGACTTTTTTTTTTTTCCTGCAGAACAAATCTGTATTTAATAGCCAAAGCAAGTGCGAATGAAATCCTGCTCAGCAAGATCATTTCCTTGCTGAGCAAATAAATTTCATCTCTCTGAAGAATGTGAAGGAGGAGAACAGCACTTTGCCTAATTAAGGACAATGTGGTGGGGCTATAGTCCAGCCCTGGCATTAATGTGCTCAGCTCAATTATCTGCCCATCAGGTCACATTCTTAAATTCCTTTTTATCTTGGTATCACACGTTATTCAGCATAATGAGTTTAATATTGGTAGGAATTACAGGCAGTGCATTTACACTAATGAAGCAAAATTACCCTGAAATGGCATTTTCTTTAATTCCAATCTTAAAACTTTAAAATAAGGTTGAAAATGGAAGTAATAAATGTAGTTAATATCATTAGAAGTGTATTAAAACAGGCCAAACACACTGCTTCAGTCAAAATTTTGAATGTATTCCCATTAGTGAATCTTTTATAGCACTACTGCAAGACCTTGCCATGAAGAGCCTGGTCTATGCTGGAGCTCCTGCTGCTGGTAGGAACATCAAAAAACTATTCTGGGAATTAATTATGAGTAGCAGGATTGGGCTTCAGGTTCACATTGGTGTTTTAGTCACAGCAGAGCAAAATAAAGGTAGAGTTTCAGTGTCTATTTTGGATTTCCTAACGGGTGTATACGAGAAAATCGACATCAATTAAGGGTTTTTCTCTTCATTTCTGCTTTGACACACAACAGGTCTGCCTTGCCTTCCTTGTGGCATTATTACATTTCACCTCAGGGGAAAAAAAAAATACTAAGAATTTGTTTTCATCACTGCAAAGTTGCCTTCCCACAGGGAGTTTAAATGACCAGTGACTCCAAGGAGAGGCAGGAACTATTTATCTCCGTATTTTTAAATAAATCCCATTCTCCCCATCTCACCCCCTGCCACCTTGACTGCTCTGGAAGTGTCTGAGGTGAGGTCATTTAACAGCAAGAAGGTTTTTGGTTCCTTCTCTTGCCAAAGGACAAGAACGGGTTTGTGTTCCTGAGCAGTCCTGTCTCTGATTCATCCCAGGTGCCAGACATCTGCTGCTGGCTCAGCATCCAGCTCTGTCAGGACACAAGAAACAGCAGTGATGCTCCCAAGGAACAGTTTGGAACAAACCCTCAGCACCAGCAGACCTGAAGCAGAAGCAGCTGACAACCTTTGGGGTTTCTGGAAGAGAAGCAAAGCTCTGCCCCACTGCCACGTCCTCCACCTGTGCTCCCCCAAACCAAAGGTGCTTTTCAAAGTGATTTTTAACCATTGCAAAGACTCCTTTTTTGTTCAAGACTAAAGGGAGATTGCCAACAAAACCAAAGGTATAGTTAGGAAAAAACCTGCCAGGCCAAGATTTACATGTAGGGTGTTAAAAAGTGGAATGTGACCCAAGTTAGTAGGAAGGGAAGAAAAGAAAGGAGAGGGAACTGTCTCAACACAACAGCCCACTGTAAATAACCAAATCAATGCTGAAAGTGAAATAGTGCAGGGACCCACAATTCAGCTGTATGGTGACAGCCTCCCCACTGCCAGCAAAAACACCCCACAGCCTACCTTGGAAGAAGTCAGAACCTGCAACCAAGCCCCTGCACTTCTTGTGGTGAGATGGGAACAATAAATATATGTAAATATATGTAAATATATATAAATATATCCTCCCAGGTAGCACATGGAGACAAAGCCCAACCACTTGCTCACGTTACAGTCATCAGCAAACCTCCTGGTGGGGGAACCTTATGAGGCTGTGATGTTAAAGACCTGACAGCCAAATCCCAGGAACAGTTCTTGAGCCTGGCTTGGGATAATCGTGCTCTTCCCCTTTTGGAGAGGGATGTGTCTCTCTCCCCAGTAGCTGAGCAGGTCACTGATGTCCATTATGAACCCAAACAGTGAAACCCTACCCTCCCGTGTCCTGTTTCATCCTGCAGAGGTGAAAAGCTGCGAGCAGGGCTGCTGGGAGGAGGCAGAGGCTTCCTGAAGCCCAGGGCTGATGGTTTCCTGAACACCCACCACAAAAGCCACAGGAAGCTCCCCCAAGAAGCAAACCTGCCCCTCATCCCCAAGAGCAAGACCCACTCAGATCCTTTCAAATAAAAAGATACAGTCATCGTTACAGTAATCTCCCACCACAAATCATTGCCTTAATGGCTCAGGTCAGAACAGGGACATCTCCACACTCTCTTCTCACCCTTCCCAAATGCCACTGAGCAATAAAACACAAGTAGGAAATCAGCAGCATCCTGGAGTCTTTGCTCAAGGGTCTCACTTTCCCCTACAGAAGTACCTGCAATTTGTTTTAATAAGCAACAAGACTGAGGCACACATCTAAACCCCAGCATCCAGGAGGAATTTCTGTATCATCCCTCCTCCTGATGCAAAGGCTGACTCACCCAATCTCCTGAGTTTTTTTGAGATAACTGTTAGGAAAAGATTTATTTTAAATTTAATTTTTTTAGGTTGAGAAAGACAGCTAAGAGCCAAGGCTGAGCTCTGTGCCACAGCATCAGTGTTTGCCCCAGGACACTAAAGGCTGCTCCTACGTGACCAAATCCACACTCAGCCTCTGGGAAGCCAGAGGTCTAAGGGATGATGGTCACAGCACCATCTGTCCCAGCCACTCAAGCATCATTCACACCTCTAACAGCACATGAAGACAGACCACTTACTTTGGGAAGCCAGAATTTCCAAGTTTGCCAGCTGCCTCACACATTTATCAAGTTCCATGCTATTTTTACTTCATTTAAAACAGACCTAGAGTTGCATTATAACAGGATATAAGTGTAGTGAAATGAGGCAACCAGGTGCCACTAATTACCAGGTAGTGGGCATGAGCTTTTATTGGCCCCCTAATCCTGCTCATGCGCAGCTGGGGCCCACCCTAATCAGGCACAGGTGGGTTTAACACAAGCTCATGCCCACTGCCTGGTGATTAGTGGCACCTGGTTGCCTCATTTCACTACATGTAAGAGTTGCTAGTTTTAAAGCTGAATGTTCTCAGGACAGTTGAAAAAAAAAAAAATTAAAAAAAGCAAATCCTGACTTGATGCCTGAATGCTTCAGGCTTGGAATTTTGCTTACCTAACTCCTCCCATCCAAGATCAATACCTGCCAATGCCAGGGAATTTTTCAGAGAAATCACACCAGTCTGTTACAAAGATGCAATCAAGCCCTTTCTTCTGCAATACTGCAGGACACTGCTGCACATCCCCTTCTTCCATTAGATATGCTATGGCCCCATTTTCCAAAGGCTTCCATCTTCTGCTTTCAGCTTGTTTCAATTATTCAGGGCAACCCAGGCTGATAATTACACAGTCCCGAGTTGCTGAGTAAAACTGATGCTTAATTAGCCAGCAGGAAAGATCGATTAAGATACAGCAGGGCATCTTGCAAAGTTCTTCAGTGGGACTGCAGGGAATAGAATCTGGCTGTGCCCTTCCAAAGGATAAAATTCTCCGTTTCTCAGGGACTCGACAGCAGTTTTATTTAAACTGGATGCTTAGATCAGTCAGCCACCCCGAGTTTTATTATCAGGTCTTAACATCAAGTGGCACAACTCATATCTTATAACCAGAGCTTTAACAGCAAGCTCTGGATCACATTTCTAGCTGAAAATACAACACATTTGAGGATGAAAGTTTTATTTAAGCCTCCAGCAACCTTTGTTTACTTTGCTCACCTATCCAAGTGATGCAGTCTGTGCTCTCATGCAGGACTTGAATAGTCCTGAGGACACAAGATTTTGGAACCCAGGTCAGAGCTCAGCTTTAGCCCAGTAAGTCCTCTTCACTCCTTTTTACTGTACTGTCCATCTAGGAGTTGAGGAGCCACTTGTGAGATACTTTCAGCAGCAAGCCAGCAGCATGAATCTCTGCTCACTGTATTGATTTACCCACACACCCAAATATCAAGTGATGGATTTTTTCCACCAAACCCTCTCGAGCACAAGGGAGAAGGAAGAACAGAGACCCATGTGCAAAGAGCTGTACAGACACAGCCTGAGGCATAATTTTTACCTTGAAATAAAAAAAAAAAATTCCAAAAATCATGACAACTTTGCAGAAGAACTCCTTAAATATGAGCATACAAACCAGTGTGCAGTGCTCTCACATTATATCAAGGCCAAAACGTCCATTAATTTCCAAAGCATGGGCCAATTGTCCAGGTAGTTAAACACAGCACGTGGTACCCCGAAGTGTGACATTATTCTGAAATAAAGGAGACAACACAAACCTGGCTTTGACTTGCTGGAAGCCAAAGAGAATTGCATCCCTCTGCTCCCTTGCTTTAGCACTCAGGTTCTCATTCTGCAATCCCTCTGCCAGGTAACCTTCAACATCTGGGAAAGAGAGAAGCAAGGGTTAAAACACACAGCAGAAAGATCCATTCTTGGCTAAAAACCCTGAGTCTGGCAGTGCACTGGGAAGCCCTCGAGGCACCGTACCAAGCAGTCTGGTCTGGAGACATGAGCAAGTCTGAAGCCTTCACTTGGAGAAGTGAAGACATCGAGCAGAACCTGAACACTGCTCGTGGCTGCAGAGCTGCAGTGGTGTCAACTGCAAAGAAACCACCAAGCAGAAGAGAGGAGGAGGAAGGTGAAGTGAAATAAAGGTAACTATTGAATGCAATGCCACCTGCCTCTTCCCTGCCCTAAACTTTACAAATCTGCTGCTGTGGAAGGATTTTGGCATCAGGTAGGGACACACTAAAAGTTGTTGTGCCGTTCAGAGGAGGGTCCAAAGCATTTTAAAATGCCAGAGCAAGATAACCAGGAACACTTCACAGAAAGCCAAACCTGTGGTTTTCACAAGGATGATCTTCCTGAAGGACAAGCACTGACAGGCACAGGTTGGTTGTGCACAAGTATCACAACAAGGGTTCTCCTGAAATCCTTCACCCTGTGCTCACTCAGAGACAGCCAGATAAAAGCAAATACTGAATTCTCTCACCTGGAAACCACATCTATATGCAGAAATCTAACCTGAGCTGGAAAATAAAAGGATTGTCTACCTCCCATTTGCATAAATATTTATGCTCTTTACAGAAAGCTCAAAACAAGTCTCATAGAAAAAAAAAATCCAATCCAGTCCCAGTCACACCTGCTCAGCATAGAATATCATCCTTGTACTTCAGCAGAGAAAAGATTGGCTTCAAAGCTGTGGTGTTGTACATCCACAGGCCTCTCCAACCTTTTACTCATGCCCCATACTGTGACACTAATGTCAATTTAATATCCTGCTTGCAAGACTTTCAGCTCCTTATGCTTCAGCTGGCGGTACAACAGCCAACATGGTTTAGCACACCCCAGGAATCTGCAGAGCTCCTGAAAAACAGCCCCTCCACCTGCAAGCACATCTCAAGATCAAAATGCCACAAGAGAAATTAATACTTTTTTTTCTGTTTAAACCACAAGCCCTCATTTCTTCTTGTTACTTGCTTATGACACACTCACAAAAGGCTTGGGGGGTGAGGAGGAGGGAGATCTTTAAAGTGAAAAGCATACAGAAGGACATGGAGGGGAACAAGGCTGATGCTTGGACATCCCCCAGGAACAGGGTCCTCTTCCCACCACTTCTTCAGATCAACAGATGGGCAGAACCAGGGAGACCCAGCCCTGCCCACAGTAACCTCAGAAGGAGAAACGAATCCAGATCATAACCCTTCTTTCCGTAACAGTTCTCTTTTCTGGATTTCTTCAGCTCAAAGCACCAGTTCCCATGGGAGCACTCACTTACAAGCACATTGCAGCCAAGTGCAGACTCCTCCAGGTCCTCACTAGCTCCTTACTCCATCCCCCTGCCAAGAGGGCTCCTGACCCACAATGTCTGAGCCAGCTGTGTCTGACATCTGGAACCACCACTTCATAGCTGAGACACAGCCCCTAAAGCCTGACCACAGCATGAGATAGCACAGCATCCCAGCACATCCCAGCACAACCCCTGAGATGTGAGCCCTCAGCAGATGGGCAGGAACACCAACTCACAGCATCCCTCTCAAACCCACACCTACATCCAGCTGCAGTTTCTGCTGGCTGACTGCAAGCAGTTTAGCCCTAGATGGGATAGCACTCAGGCTTTGGCAGAGCTGTGAATAAAGCCTCCTAAATCCTAGGCCAATCCTGTAATCCTTGGGCTAAATTTCATTTTCATTGTACACCTAGGGTATAGCATGAGTTTATGATAAGCTGAACAACACTGAGGCTTACACCACTTACAAATTACACAGAAAGTACCCAAGTACATATATCTAAGCACTAAGGATCTATCTTGCTCCAAGGAGCTTACTGCTTAAGAACAGATGAGGCTAGGGGGACAATTTATTATATCCCAACCAGCATAAAAACAGCACAGCAGAAATGGGTCAGCAACTACATCCTGGCTGTATTTCCACCAGGAAAGAGAATAAGCAAGAAAAAAGCCAAACTGCTCCCAGAACTTGTGCAAATATCAGCTGCATCCCTCTATCATTTTTAAGCACAGATTAGCTCCATGAGTAAATGATTAGCTCTGATATGGTATTTACTTACTGGGATGTCAGCACAGATCAGCTGCTGGATAAGTTATAGCAGAACCTGGGTTACTTCTGCAAAGCAGGCAGAGCGCCTTTCAGAGCCAGCCATGATGTTTATAGCACCAGGAAATGAAAAAGAAAGCCTAACCATAAACTCTCAAAGTGGATCAGGAAGAGCAATATGTAAGCAGCTCTAGAGTAAATCACCCTAATGTTGGTTTTACTGCTTGTCAGTAACATTATATTCTTGATGTTTATAGATTGCTCTCCGCGACCCACTCTGGAAGTTTACAGGACTCTCCTTTTCATTTCCTGCAGCTAAAAAGGTAAAAAGGGGGGGGGGAAATACTTGAGATTTCATCAAGTGTTCCAGGGAAGTTTCTAGAGGCAACTGCAGATATCCACTTTAATCCTGCAGGAGATGCACAGCATCATGAGAATTATGTCACAGCCACTGAAGTCCAGGTAGTAAATCACCTTTTAACAGCAGCACTAAATTCTAGGAGTTAAACAGTGCTCAATGAAGAGAACTGAAAGGTATTAAGATGCCATGTGTATTCTCTCCAATCACACACATTGGCTTTATTTTTGCTCTTTTTTACTCCTCTGCCATCAGAAATCTTACACTCCATGTGCAGAGGAATTAGTCCCACAGAATCACAACAGTTTAGCTGTGCAAGATGTTGCTGAGCCAACCAGTCTGCTCCAGCACTTATTTGATGCTTCACACAATCACTCCTGCAGTTTATCACCCCAGATGGCTGGGAAAAATTAGTTTTTTAAAAAAAACCTTAGGACACGTATCAACACAGAGAGTTAAGATACCTGGAGCTTCCATGAGGCTGTGTCAATATTTCCAGGATGCATCCCAGGCAGGGATGTGGAAGGCTAGTTCTATCATCCCCTGCCCCACTTATTAAAATAAACGCTGTGAACTATCACACCCAGGGTTTCTTGACTTTTCTGCAGGCTCAAGAAAGGGTCCTTCCAAGCTTCCAAGACTCAGCCCTGAATTCCCTGATATTTAATTTCTGGAGCTACTGATGCTGCCACATCAGTGCTGCCCGTGGCCTCCCAGCTCTCCCAAACCTGAGCACTGTGGGGTATCCGTTTCACTCAGCAGCTTCCAGCTTTGTTTGGCTGTGCAGGTGCAGGCACAGGCTCACAGCACAGCACCTGCCCTGTACTTTCTGCTACCCAAACTCCAGTAAAAAATGCTTCTTCAGGCCCACCATCTGAAACAAAGAGGATCAAGCAAGGCAGGAGAAGGGGAGGTAATCAGAGTGCCACACTGCCTTTGCTTCCACAAAGAAAAGCTGAAGCCCTGGGTTTGTCAGAGATGTATCACATTTTTTAAGGCCACTGTTTGCAGCCTTCAGAAGAAATTTGTGCTAAACAAACGTGAGATGCACTTCAGCAAAAGTAGGTTCAGAAGGAACCAGACTGAACCAAAAGTGAAACCTCTCTGCAATTAACTGACAACCCAGCATTAATGAGACCCTGGTGTGCTTAATTGCAAGGTGGAACTTATGGTAATACAACTGCTGCAGCCACATCCCCTCAGAAACAGAAAACATCAACCATTTCTAAGTGTCACAGGATTGCATTGCAGAGATAAGAGCCATATTGTGCTGGCTTTCAACCTCTGCAACCTCAAAGATGTCTCTGGTGATAACAAAAGTGTTACTAGCAAGCCCCTGCCTACCTGCTGTGTGCAACACAAAAATTCTGCACTAGGGACCAAGCTGAAGGCAGCAGATGTTATTGCCTGTACGTCAGCACAGGTTTCTTCCTCTACCAGAAATTTTTATTTTAAATAAAGGAAATCTTCCAGGAATGCAGTCTGCAAACAGCTTCAGCTCCTGCCTTTCCAGCCTGTGTAGCTCAAAGCCGCCTCAGTCACTGGAAGGCTTCAAGACTGTAGATTGTTAAGACACAGCAAGTTTGATACAGAGGTATGTGACATGCAATTAATCTCCATTCATAGCCTGCTATACTTGTCAGCAAACAAAGGCTGTGCTTTAGAAGGAGATCTGAAGCCTTCAATTAAAAACAGTCAGCTAACAAGAAAATAATCTAAGTTAAAGGAAGGTGGCAGGAGCAAAAATGAGTTGTTTACAAAAGTGTCAGCACTGAACAATAAAGCACTGCACATCAAAAATGTGAAAGGGTGAACTTCACCGAAACCCCCCTGATTGAAAAACAGAGGAGAAAATTTACACCTACATCTGGGGGAGGACACAAAGCATTTGGCAGACAGCTTTGACGGACTTAGAGGCTGCACACAGCCTCTCCCAGACTGCCAGATCCCAGGACTGGAAGTTATCCTGCATTTCAGAGGGAAAGGGACCACTGCTCAGGGCTGCCAGGAGCTATTGCAACAGGGAACAAAAGGTCCCCAAGCCTGGAGGCAGCTGGGGCCAACCCAAAACACGAGGGCTGGAGCAGTGAGCAGCAAGATGCAAACAGCTCCTTCCCAGCTGCAGGTTGTGGCCAACACCTGCATCCTTCTTCTAACTCTGCAGCCTGCAAAGCTGCTGCTCCAGGTTCATTTAGGAGGTGGTTGCAACGTGGTCACCTCTGCACTGCACATCTCTACCCAAGCTTTTTGCTTCCCCTACCATGGGGTCAGTGATGACTGCAAAGACCTGGTGCTTGCAAAGCACATTTTGATAGAAGAGCTGAACCATGGTTTCTGCGTGGCTGAAATGAGGGGAGGTGTTGCAGTTCATGCTTGTGAAGAAACCCAGGAAAAACAACTCCAGAAGCCTCTCACCCACCATCTTACACACACTCAGCAGTGAATGGCATCAGCACTGCTCATGCACTCAGCAGCTCCTCAGGAGGTGAGAAATGATCAAGCAGAAGTGGGGCTGGAAGCCAGCACTGCTCTCAGCTGTACCCACATTTCCCATGGTGTTAAAACCCTCTCGTGGGTGTCCCTATTGCTTGCTCAGCCCATCCGCAGTGGGACACAGAACACCCACAGCCAGGGCACCTGGCACAGACACATCCAAAGCCTGTGAGAGGGCTCACTGCATCCCACAACCTTCTCTTACCCTTTGTACCTGCTCAGTGGGGACATCTTTTGTCCCTGCCAGAAAAAAACCAAACAACTCAATCTTACACAGACTCTCTTGCCCTTTCACAGAGTCTGGAACCCCCAGAGAGCTTCTCTACGCCCAACACAGGCATGGACCCTGCCAGCTCCTGAACAACAGAACAGCCCCAAAAACACCAGGGCAGGCACCCTACACTCATTTGGGTGAGGACAGGGAAGACACATAACCTGAGGACCCCAAAACCAGCAGCTTTAGAGAAAAAACAGCTCCCAGAGGCCAACTGCCCTCTCTGCCTCAGCACAGCAAGGTGTAAAAAGCCTTTCAGCTCCGTGCCCTGCAACCACCGCAGGACTTCCCCTGGGAGACAAAAGAGGAGCAAGGAGAAATGGTGGTTACCTTCCAGAAGCCTCCGAATCTCCTCTGGGATCATGATCCCTGCCACCTCCCTTCTGCAGGAGCCAAACCTGCTCTGACCGCTCCTGTCCCGCTGGGGCCGGGGCAACGGAAGCAGCGGGGGTGGGAACACCCCAAAAGAGGCAGGAGGAGCTGATGGGCTCTGCTCTGCTGCTGCCTCCTCCTCTTCCTCCTCCTCCTCCTCCAGGACCAGCTCAAGGCGGACCCTGAGACCCTCCGTGCTCCTGAGCACCCCAGCTCCAGCCTGGCCTGACAGAGACAGCCTTCATCTGGAGCTCATCGGCCATCCCAAAGAACAGTTTAAGTGTTCCCAAAATAAGGATCCAGTCTTTAATTTGCAGTATCCTGGTACTTGCGTGTCCTTTCTGCTCTCAGCAGGGGCACAACGTGGCTCCTGGCAGGGGAGAGCCAGGATTCTGTGCTAAGGAAAAGGAAAGAGACGCTTCTCTAACATGCTTTGTCACTCACTTTCTGAGACATGGGGGAAACAAGGGAAAAGGCTCTGTAATGCTTTTAGTTAGCAGGTCAAATTCAGATAAAGAACAAGTATAAGGGGAAGCAGAGTGCTTTGTGATTTCTTGGCTTTGGGTGTGTGTGCCTGTGATTCTAGTCTGTTATCTTCACTCTAGACACTCAAGTGAAGGGAAATACCCCAGAGCAGCTGCAAAGTTCTTTGGGGACTTTGTAACTGAAATATGTGCTTTTTATGCATGGGAACAGCACCCTGATAACTCACATAAAAATAACACTTGTCAGGAAGGGGTGGCTTTAAAGGAGAAGTGGAGATCCTGTGACCATAAACACATTTAGTGTGTGCAGGGAAGCAAGGCTGCAGTTTTCCAGGTAGAGTCTCTTCATGGTAATGCTGCAGTGGCAGCTGCCATTTGGGGTTTGGTTGCAAAGAAGACAGTGTGTTTTCTCTCCTGCTTAGGGAGGCTCAATTGCCCTCAGGATCTGGGAAAAGAAACACTCCACCACTTCTGATTTGTCACCTGGCTGTGCTCTGCACGCTGGTGTAATTTCAGAACAACCTGGAGGCTGACTTCACATCTGATGTTATCCACCCAGATTTTACGGGTTTCCTGCTCTGGGTAAGTTCACTCGGTTTGTGTCCTTCCCCCTCCACTTTGTGCTTCTTTCTGTGGGCTCAGCCACACTGACAGCACAGCTGCAGCAGATTCTTGAGTTTAGGTCAACTTGTACCAGAAATGGCTCTGCAGCGGATGCAGAGGTCCCGAAGCACAGGAAATGTTGCTGCAGTTCAGAGGGCCCCACACAGGAGACCTCCTTGATAGAAAGCAAAACCGTGGCAGTGTCTTCCCCATTCCATCTCCTGGCCAGGAAGGGCTTCATGAGTCAGGATTTAGAAAACTGAGAATCTCCTGTGGGAGTGGGATGTGACTCTCGGCTGCCCATGGTTTCTGACAACCTTGAATGGTTCTGGTTGTGTGCAAGAAGTGGTTGTGTGTGCAGGTGGATGTGTGCAGTAGATGGATCTGTATACGTGTTCTCACCTAGAGGTGTTTAGGGATAAATATTTAAACAGTTCTGTGTAGAAATCTTGCTCAGTTCATTACAGACTACAAATACAAACCAGCTGCTTGCTGAGACTGACTCAGCTTAAAAATTAGTTTATAAAGGAATGGACTAGGTCCCTTAGATGGAAGAAACGGCTTTCAGATATGCCAGGAAGATCAATAAAACCTGATCAATGCAAATCTCAGAGGAAGAAATGTTCATGCATCTGCAAAGAAAAGGGTCATCTCACCCATTCTCTGCATTTCTGCAGCTCACATAATAGTCTGAAAGCACAGTGCTGTAAAGAGGCAACTAGAAGATACCTGGTCAGTGAGTTTTGCACAAGAATTAGACTGATCTATCATATTTAGGGTCTGAAAGAAATTTTTCCTTATCTCAAGCTAGCAGCAACTTGTTTCCTCCTCAACTTCCAAGTTGTATTGCAGTTGTCATTCTTGGTCTTTTGCTACAGGTCTGAAGATTGCCACAGAGCACTGAAAATATCATCACATGTGGTGTCTGGCACTGTTGCACCCTGTCTGGTCTTGGACCACACATCCATCCCATGGTCCTGCCAGGCAGAGACAGGACTCAGTACCTGGAATGTTCCCCTCAGGCCCTACAGGAAGGTTTTGTTAAGACTAGATTGACCATGCAGCAGCTGTTCTTATTATTAAATCCATTTTTACTGAGGAATACTGAGGCATGGAGCCTCAGCTGCCATGGAGACATAGGTGCTGGTACCCAAACCCTTAGCACCAAGCCAAGCCTTCCCCTCTACCTTATGCAGCTGCAGGTGGAGCCAGGCAGACTGACTCCCAGGAAAATGACCTTTTTTTTCCATGCCTTTTTTTCGTTGCCACTTTCATTTTTGCATGTGTGAATAGGCTACAAATTTAGTTTAGTGGTCAGCTGGGAAGGACATGGGGGAGTCTGGCAGTGATGGGCAACTTCCACTGCATCATTGTTGTGTAGCATCGGGCTTTATGGGCTCTAGATGTAAAGCTGCCTCCCTACATGATAAAAGCCCCACCTTAATCATTTTAGGTCCCAAGTTCAGCAGACAGGCTCTCTCCTAATGATATTCTGTTAAATGGGCAAATTCCTTTGAAGGCTTGTCTTGCTTTGAAATCCAATTTCACAGGAAGCCAGATGCGATTGAGTGTAGCTATGGAAACAAAGCCGGGCAGGCTGAGAGGAGCTGGGGATGCAAGGTAAAACGCCAGAGTCGGAGCCCTTTACTGCGCTGTCTGTCGGAAATATCAAAGGATCTGGAGAGGTTGGCAGGAGACGTGTCCCTGTTAGGGGCTGTTGTGTGTGGCTGGGTGCTGGTGCTGTCAGAGGAGGTAAAAGCAGCAGCTCTCCTGTCACGCAGCCTCGAGTGGAGCTGAATGCACAAACCCGGGGGGGTGCGGGAGCTCCGGTTCCCGTCTGACCCCTCCCCGCTCCTCCCGCACATCGGGAGCTCAGCCTTCCCCTCGCTGCCATTCGGAAAGGTTAACAACAAAAGGGTAACAAGGTTAAACCACAAAGCCCCGGCTGATAACAGCCCTTTCAAGCAGCTGCACTGAAATTAATCTGAGACTTCTAGTAATTAGATAAGATAAGGATGTGTGCATGCTCGTGCGGGCGCACGCTGACCCTGGGACACCCGTTCCACAGAGGAGGTGGAGGATCACAGCCTTCATTAAACTGGATCAGGTTATTTGTTCACCTAGTCTGGTGCTGCAGCCCTGAAAGTACATTTCCAGCCCCTTTATTCATCTTGCTCGCTATCCCTGGATAGAGCACTGACTTGCCCTTTTGTCCTCTCTTCCCGGTACTGTAGCTCCTGCCAATTCAGAGCAGACTGTAATTCTTGCTTTTGCAGAGCAGATGCTAGTCCATCCATTTCTGTATCACGGCTCCTGCCATTCCAGGGCAAATTGTTGGGCCACTGGGTGTCATTTGCTGCTTCTGACAGTGACCAACAACTCAGAAAAAAAGGCAACTTTCCAATCTGGTAATGCACCTGACTGCTTGAATAATGTCTCCTGGTTTACTAATCAGCTATGCCATGCTAATGCTCTGCTGTAATCCCAGAGTTTACATGCTTGTGTCATTTTCATTGTCCAACAGCTCATGCATCTTTTTGTGTGACTAAGTCATTCAGTCAAAGGTTGGTTACAACCCTTATAAAGCCCCTAATTTTCTAAAGCTAAATGGTCCTCTGTTGTCTTCATCATTCGATTCTGCACCTCTGCTTCACAAGGGCTTGCAGGTTACCCTTCATCAGTTTCTGAAGCCAAAGAGAAACAAAAATATGTCAGCAGCTCTGAGTTATGGTAAACAGATCTGGTCCCAAAGCAAAGCTAAATGACTGGACCTTGCTCCTGGCTTAGACTGCCAGACTCTGGATTCATTTACCTTCCAGACACGCTGCATTTTCTTTGCTTTGAAGGCTTCTCAGAAGCAAGCAGGTGCGTTGTGCTGTATTTATTAGAAGATTTTTGAATATATAGCAAGTGTTCTTCATCAGCACAACACATTAGTTACAGTAGGACCCCACTGAAATGTTTCCCCAGCTCACATAAACCCCTGAAAGAGTTTGTAGTCTTAGCAGATGAGATGTTGTATAGAAGAGAAACATAAGAACACCTCAAGAAATGACCCTGGGAAAATAACCAAGACTATTGGTGGCTGGGCTAGTGCTCAGGTTATCCAGGTCCCCCCCATTGCCAAAAGTAGCACTTTGTGCACAGAAATTGAAAGGCAGAGTCAGTGAGGCCACTCAGAATCTTATCCCAGGGCATGAAGAAGCCCAGGTGAAGAAGCCCAGGTTTCCTCCACTCTTTCATTTTTATCTCTGCAACACTTGCCTGTATGTCAAGCCCAGTTCTCAGGAGTTGTTATGGACATGAGTCAGGGGAGACTGGACACCCATTTCTTTTTCAGATGGCACAAACATCCTCTCACCTTCAGGGTGAGAGACTCAACTGGTGCATCCACTCCTACATCTCCCTGGTGGAGGTGGCGCAGGGTCAGTGGGGTAGAGGTGGTCTGTGAGGTGACAGCATGGAGGAGGCACCTCCCAATGACATGTTTTTCCCAAAGACATGTTTGTTTTTCAAAAAACTTGTGGTCCCATAGCTAGATGTGGGGAATGGATACCACTACTGACTCCTAAGCAGGGCACAGCTCTGAGACAGCATTTCTACAGCCTCAGGCAAAAGCTGGCCAGCATCAGGAAGGGCCTTAAGGACACTCTGTAAAGGGAAGGATGAGAAAGAGAGGAAGCCAGAAGTGAGAAGAGAGCTGAGCTCCTGCTGTTCCTCAGGCTGACGGATGGGCTTCAGTTTAATGCAAAGGTGATATTGATCCCTTGCTGTTTGGTTACAATGTGTGATGGAGCTGCCCTCTGCCCTGTAGATGTGTTGTAGCACCTCTTCTCTTTCTCCCAATCCTCATCAAACTACTTTAATGACTCTTTTATTGACAACGCTGACTCTTAATGAGGAGGACTGCCACACACTTCATTAAGGCTGCAGAGGGGACACTTCCTATAAGCAGTTAGGACCAAGGGCTGCCATCAAGGCTGAGGGAGAAGGATGGAGTTGAGGGAGGATCCATAGTTGTCTAGAGGAGGGAGAGCTTGCTCTCTGCTCCTGAGAAAGAGCAAAGATTTAGGACAAAAGCCCACATCACCTGAGGAGCTGCAGATTGAGGAAGGAGACATCAGTCCTGGAGAAGAGTCTTGGTGGACACACAGGACATGACATGAGAGCTCCTTGAGTATTTCAGTTCAGGATGAGGATGAGAGATGAAAAAATGTTGGGTGGCCAGGAGCTAAATTTAACCTTGATTTTATTACTCAGTATAATGATGACACAGCATGTCTGCACTGCTGGGGAAGGTGGTGATGGCAGCGTGTGTCAGACAGGACACAGGAATGTGGAGCTGATGTCGGGTCTCCAGCACTGAGCTCCAGGCTGCCACAGCTCGGTTTCAAGCCAGCTCAGAGGCATCTGTGTAAACATCAATCACATCATTGCACTCAGTGGTCCTGAGATTTCATGGACAGTTCAGTGGCATTTCAGATTAAAACCAGACCAGTCATTTTGCAGCGTTTTCTTCGTTCTGGAAATGAATCTGAAACCAGAACGAAAGGCAGATTTGGTCTCAAGGATCTGGATTCAAAAGAGACTCAGCTAAGATGTTCTAATGCAGCCCTGCTTCTGCATTAACACCCATAAATCTCCATCCATCACACAGTTCTATTTCAATTATTGAGCCAATTTCCAGACACTTTTATGATGTATTGTTTGATTTTATTAACTGGAGTGAAGGTTTAAACTCACTGAATTCCCATAGTAATCTTGCCCTGTAACCCTACCCACCTTATCAAATCTTGCTTAATGAAATGCAGGCATCTGTCTTAATGGCTTTCAAACTATGCTATGTAGACTGACCCAGATGTTAGTTCATAAATAGGAATATTTGGAGGTGTTAAACAGGGTAGCTGGAGACAGAGGTAGGTCCCTGAAGTGATCTTTTCTCTTATGAAGAAATCAGTGGTATGGGAGAAATTACTATAAATCTTCATGAAGAAAAATGAGAGCCAGAGGCCTGGGGGATGGAGGCTCAGCACTGCAAGCAGCACAGCAGTAGCTTTGGTCAAAAATATTTTCCTGAAGAAGCTGGTTATTTTGGTAGAAATTTAAAAATCAAACTAGTTTGACTTAAGACCAAAATATTCATGTGAAGAATTTTGCTGGGGGTCTACGGTTGCTCTGCTGTGTGGAAGTTGGAATTCGGGTCCTTGGTCAGGCTGTGCTCATCCTGTGGTGCTCATCCTGTCTTGGCAAAGGGAGAATCTCTTCAGGGGGTTCCTGGAGAAACAGGCATGCAGGGCCCATGTAAATGATTACATGGAGACCTGGGATTATATCTGATGCAATGTGCTGCTTAGTAATGTTTCCAAGTTGAAACACATTCCATTCCAGGAAATTGAGGGTATTCCATTGTTGAAGAAGAAACGCTATCTTTAGAAATATCTTTTTTCCTGAAAAAAAAAAAAACCAAAAAACCCCCACAAAACAAACCCTCTTTCTTTTTTTTGCATTTAAACATTAGCAAAAAGAAATCCAGACAGTCTGGGAGGCAGCCCTGCAATGTGATAGACACAACACCAGGGGCTGACTGCAAGTGTTCACTGCCTTACTGCTCCTTCAGAGCTGTGATGGTGAATAAGCTGTGATTTTTGTCCCTCAAGGGTTTTTTACTGCCACACTGCATCATCTCAGCTCTTCAGCTTCTCCTTCTCCACAGCTGCTCTTGTTTCATACTCATGAGAAAGAAAGAAAGGAAGAAAAACTGACAAGGCTGCTTGACAATCTGGTATTTAGTGTGACAGTTAAACTTAACGATATGGGAGGCATGTTGGGCTGTGTTACAAACCCATTATCTGCGAGCTTGGATATTGGATGCATTACATTATTAATTAAACACAGAAATTACGACCGTTAGTCGGCGATCTTATCTGCTGAAAGAACTGGAAGGCAGAAGTATTCCCTAAATTCAAGAGCTTATTGTTTCATTCCTGTCATTCTATAAAACAGTTACCCTTCTGTTTCATGCTTGTCAAGCAATCAATGAATGTTTGTAAACTGCTTTGAGATCTTCCAATGAATGATGCTACAGTTTAGAAATGCAAAGTGTTACTACAGTTCATTCATAATGAAATTAAAGGATAAAACTTGCAGATGCAAAAGAATTCAGCTTGAAAAATACCCCAAACATTTGTGCAGCTGTTATTATGTTGCCCCCTTCTGCCAGATGCTTTGAACACTCTTCTGTAAGGGACAAATTCAAACATCACAGAGCTGCTCTCAAGGTGAAACCCTAGAGACATGTTTGAGCTGACTGCACTAGTGTATAGCTCTTACACTCTTCATATGCAGATTTCAGAACGTTTTGAGTGCAAAAACGAGAAATGAAAAAAATCCCTATTTGATGGAAGAGAAAACCGAGGCTGAAGGAAAGGAAGTGTCTTGCTTAAACACCTGGAGCTAGAGAAAAAATTAGTAGAGCCCATGTTTCAACCACTGCCCTTCCCACTAGCTCAGTTCATTTCAAAGTTTAAAACCGGAGTCCTCTTCTAGCAACTCCTCCTGCCAGGGGTATCCTCCAAGGGTGCAGTTCTGCAGAATGCTGGGCACGCTGGCCTTCCTCCAAGGAGGCACTTCAGTAGGTGATTAACTCCAAGCTTATTAATTGTCTAATTGCAAACAGCAGAAATGGTACTTTAAAAAGAAAATAAGGCAGTTAGCCTGGTCATTGGTCCCCACCTCAGGAAAGGGCAGACAGCAAAAGCATCTGCACCAGGAGCTGTGTCACACCAGGCTCTGCCCACCCAGAGCACAGCAACCAGATCAGAAAGCATCCTTACTGCAGGACAGCCTTGTGAAACACCACAGCTCCTTGGCTGGATCTGGCCTACTCCAGTGATTGGGTCAAAGTTGGTAGAAGAGCTTGGAATCAAAGCTGGGTCTCCTAAATGCAGCTTCCCTGCATTGCTCTTACAGCAGGGCTGCTTCTCTTTCTGCCCTTATCATTTCCAGGCAGATCCAGGCAGTCACAGTGCCTCTCTGCTGCCTCTGTTTCTGCTTCAAAAGGGATGGTAGTGACCTGAGTGAAGAGTCTGGCCTTTCTTTTGAGGCCCTGATCAGTGTAAACAATGGTGTGTGCCTTTTGGAGTGGTTGTTCACCCTCCAGATCTTTGGCCAGCTAAGTGCTCAATTATCCCACTAAGTCTGAAAAATCTCTTTCCCTTCTCTACTTCCCCCTTATCTCCTCTGGTGTAATTATCTGCTACTTCGTATTGCACTTCTCTAAACTTCCTGCAGCCTCCTACTTTTACCCTTCCATCTCTTGTTTCTCCACTTCTCCAGAGCAAATGGAGATTATCCAAGGTGAAAGAGAGGGCAGTGGGGAAGTATCCTTGGTAGAGATGGCTGTGGTGCTGCTGTGCTGCCCCTTTCTTTCTCCCTCTGCATTTGCATAGCTTTGGGGGATGCACATATTAAAGGCTATGGAGATGTAATCCACCAGGATTACAAGGGTTTTACAATTTCAAATCAAAGCATTACAAAGGTCAGATATCCAACCCAGAGCAAGCTGATCTGGGATTCCAGCTGATGCCTTTTCTTCCTCACCTCCTCCTGAACCAACTGATCTCTTAGTCATGGCTCTGCATCCTCTGTCTGCAGCACTCACAGTAATCACTCTTGTGGTGCCTAAACAATGGATCTCTTACACTGAGCTTGGGCTCCAGGGGCTTCAGGAGCTGGTATGCAAACTCTTATTCTTTGTACCCTGGTAGCTTTGTTGAATCCTTTCATAGTACAGATTTGTGCTGGGATAGGCAAGCAGGGCTGAGAGATGCCCCAGAGAGCTTACAGTCCATGCATAAAGCAGGAGGTAAGGGAGAGAAACAAAGAGGTAGGACCTTAAGAGGTGCAGGGGTGAGGGTTCAGCAGAAAATTCCACTAGAAGGCCTGGTCCCCAGCCTGTCCAGCTCCCTGGAAGCATCCCTGACTCCTCAGACCACAAAGTACCCTTTATCACTCTTTTTCTTGCTTTTAGCTCTTGAGTCCACCTGAGTAGTTTCAGCTCTCCTTTCCACAGTTCTAATTTTGTCACATCCTTCTGGTTTAGGTAAATCCATGGCACTCCCTCGTGCTGGTTCAATCTTTATCATGATTGTTCTCTTTGGTTCACCTCCAGCTCTCACTCCCTGCTGTCTGTGGAAGGAGCCTGCATAGCTACCTGCAAACAGAACTTGCAGAAACTAACATTCAGGGAGAAAGAAGCAGCTCACTTCACCTGAGATCACACAGAGAATTATGGAAGGATCTGAATATGGAAGCAAACTGAAACTGAAGCACGCTCACCTCAGATCCCAACCCAACTCCCTATTCTGTGGGGTGCTTCTCTGGTTCCCAGCCACCTGCCCTTATAACCACATGTCCTTTCCTGCTGTAGTTTATCTCCTTTCATCCTGCCTCCATCAGCTGGTCCCCAGCTCCCAGCTCTCCTCTGTCTTCCACCAAACGATCAGAGAATCACATCTCCGAGAAGAGCAGGGAGAGAGCAGCTCCTGGGTCTCGTGTCACTTTTATTTACCTTCATTGCACTGCCTTCCATTGCTTAACAGAATAGTTTTATACCAGAGAAAATTGGAAGCTAAGTAGTTGCCTGTCAAGTAGTGTCTGTCGCCTGTGTGAGAAGCTGACATCGTAGTCAGCTCCACTGTCAGCCATCTCCATGCTGAGCACCAGTCCTGGCCCCAAAGTCCTCCTGCTCGTGCTCTGTCTCTGTGCTGGTGTTTGTAACAGGGCCACTGGGGACTCCCCTTGTACAGCAATGCTGCACTTCCCACTTACCTCCATGGGCACTGCACACACAGCAAGTTTGCTAACAAGAAGCTGGAAGTGCTGAGATACAGAGCCCAGCACTGGAGGAGGTCTGATTTCTCAGCCAGGGACCAAGGACCCCACCCATCTCCAGAGCAACATCCCCGATTCCAGGGAATGTCACAGGATGATACCCAGGGTACATTCAGTTCCAAATGTATAGAAGATAAATTAAAATTAAAATATTCATTTTCATCAAGTCAGACTTGGAGTAAGAGCATATTTGGCACGAGAGGGACTTAGGCTGGATGAAAAGCCTGTTTTGGATGAGAGGGATGGAAGGGGAGGGCTCCTTCTATGGATCCAGAGAAGTGCTGTGTTTCATAACGAGTTTAATACACAAATTCCCTGCCCTATGCAGGAGAATTGAGTGAATTCTTTTTCTCCCCCTCTCCCTCATTTCTCTTTTCTTCTCCTTTTCCCCTCTTCTTTCCCTACCACCTTCCCAGTGTATCCTGGAATTCCCAGTTGAGATTACAAGGTGCTAAAGGGAGTGAAGTGAATTTTGCCACTCAGCTGCTCCTAAACTTGGTGCCCTGGCTTTTGATATTACAGCACCAGAGCCTCTACCTTTAAATATCAGCCACCCACAGAAACAACCTGACTGTACATCGGCAGCAGGAGAGGTTTCCATGGTGACAGGATGCAGGTCACAACCTCTGTAAATGTAATCAGAGCACTGGGACTGCTGTGTGGAGACAGGATTAATTTCTCCGTTAGTGGGAGCTCTGTGGTCCAACATGTACACGAGCTCCTCATGTTGACAGACAACCTGTTATCTTCAGGATGGTGCAGCCTATTGCCAGTCCTCTCAGGCACCTGCCATCTCACCTTCATTTTTTAAGCACCGACAGAGCAATTCCACCTGGGACCCAGCATGGGCACTGCTCTGGGCTTTGCAAAAAACCTGACCATACCATTTCAGCTGCCTGTGCTCCTTCCTTCTCCCCATCCCACCCTGGCTGCCTGTGCAATTGGGAGGTTGGAGGCATGGTTTAGTCCCCTCTACTCCACATCTATCTCATTCCTCCTCTGTCTGGATACACAGGTATTGCATTGTAATGTGCCTGTCTCCACAGTGCCTGCATGCCAAGAGCAATCCAGCAGAACAGAGCACCTTGAGGCTGCCTGAGAGCCAGACAACTCTTCAGTAGGGCAGGAGGGTTTCTTAAGAAATATGATGCACGGAACCTTTGTGAGAACGTACCCGGGGGTTTTACTGAATGTACAGATGATTTACAAGAAGGGCACATGCTGAGTATTTATAGGATCTGAGGCTATACTCTGTGACACACAAAATTTCTGGCATATTTGGGACATATGCAGAAGCTGGATGTTTACTGACAGTGCCACTCGTTGAGTATTTTCAATAGTTCTCAGCTTTATGCTTTTCCTTATCCTTCTTTTTCTGGCACTGTATCTGTCTGGCATAGCAAGCCTCAGTTTATCTGCTTCTGCAATGCACAAGAACTGAATTGTTCCCATCTTCAAAGGCAAAAGCAGCTGCACGTGCCAAACTGGTTTAGTGATGCACAGTGTTTAACAAGCTTTAATTACTGGCTTCTGCTCTCTTATTAAGTTAAACCAAGAATATTTTAAGCCCAGCTTGTAAGAGGATTGCAGATCTCCATTTTCTGAGTCAACAGTTTGCACAGATGACTTTGGAAGTCAAATAGCAATTACTGCTTTCTCTCCTGTGTATTTGAGCATTTGCAGTGGAGAGAAATTAAAAGCTTCTCTCTGGTAGGAGCCACATGCATCCAGGGTCGGTCCCTAAATGCTCTCAGATCCACAGAACAGCACAACAGGGGCAAGTTTGACAAATACTGGAAAAGAAGAGTTAAAGGACTTGTTCACTGAGAGTTCATCCACACTTTCCATTCTACTGTAGCTTTATAGCCTTTAATTTCAGATTAACTTTCATGTGTAGTCAGACCTGTATTCGACTGGGCAGCTACTGTGGCATGCATAGATTCCTTGAAATCCAAATGATGCCTTTGAATCTTTGAGAGAATGCTTTGAAAGCATTCAGGATTTTCAGCATGTGAGCAAGTGTCCTAACTACTGGTTTGTGCTTCCCTTACCCTGGCAGCAGGTGCCATCCAATTCTTCAGCCCTTTATTTTCACTCTGCCTGCTGTGCCCATCTTTTCCAAGTGCCATCAGTGTGCTCAGGAGGGAATTTGCTGAGTACATTCACACAAGTGCTCTTTTAGAGGAATTAGTTGGTTGCTAAAGACAAAGCTTGGAAGCAGAAACCTCTCTGCCTGTCATCTCAGTTATCTTTTTTGCTTCGTCTGCCTCCACGCTGTGTGTGGACAGAGGATGGAAACTCTGCCAGGATCCTGTGCATCTCAGAGAACCCTGTCACCTGAAATATTATCCTGTCTGGTTGTGTGCAGCAGATTTAGCATTTCACAGCAGCAGGTTTGAGCTGTCAGTCTGTCATCTGGATTCCTCTGTGCACACCCAGGTGTTGATACCTCTATGCTTGGGACAAATGTCAACCCAAAACAAGGAGGTGAAACCAACGGGACGGATGGGGCTTTCCTGAGCTCTTGGTCCCTGGGTTTGCAAAAGCCTTTGGAAAGTAAGGAGGGAGAAACAGAAGTGGATAGGTTTGGGCTAGGGGAGTTTTTTTCCACCTTTGATCCTCAGCTTGTCCTGTTCAGCTGAGTGGAATACAAAGCAAGGGTGTTTCGGAGCTCACACTTCACCTCAGCAGCGCAATCGACGGGAGAAGCAGTGAGCGAGACCGACAGACTGTCACTGGCAGAATGAACTGTCACCTCCCATTTTTCAGAGGCACGGGGGGATGAATTGCAGCTTTGAACCGTGTGGCCCGTTGCTGATTGAGTTCCGCTGTCTTAGAACCCCACTGAACAAGGCAAGTTCATTTCAGGCTGACGTACCACTGCTTATCAATTTTGGAGCCGGTGAAATTAACCGCTTCAGAGCTGATTTCCCCTTTCCTTCTCTTCCTTCCCGCCTGCCTTCCTCAGGTTGTACCTGGGAAAGGTCAGTGAGTAAATCTCACCGAGCGTCAAAAAAGATCCATGTGGCCCTGGGGAAGCTGAGCAGAGGCTTTTAGATGGTGCTGGCTGCAACAGGCAGCTGCTGGGGTCGCCAGTCTCTGGCAGACATTTGTCCACATCATAAACAGCAAAGCAGAACTTGCTGCACAATTCACTGCTCCCGGCAGCCTCCGAGGAGTCAGGGGGAACCCGAGTCCTGTGGTGACAGCTGTGCTGGGAATCAGGATTGAGATGAATTGGAATGGCTGCAGGAGAAGGCTGGTAATGGAAAGGCAGCGGATGTTCAGGGTCAGGATCAGATCCCTCACCCAGCTGCATGAGACCAACAGTGCTAAAATACCAGAGATGCTGTGAGCCAAGACTGCTTCCCCACAGTGGTGCAGAGACAGAGGGGTATGTCCCACCTGTTTGATCCAAACAGCATCCCCAGCCTCCTGCCAGCCCGTGATGGTCACTGCAGTCCTGCCAATATCAATATTGTCTCTGGCACTGCATTCTCTGCCCTGTCATTCCCTCAAAAGTAAGTCCTGGTTGTGTGGACTTTCTTCACACTCAGAATTTGCATAAATCACATCACTCTTGTTTTCTGATACTGCTTCTCTCCATTCAGATCTTTCTTTTCTCCCTCCATAATTATGCATTGGCTTCCAAGCCAACATTTCTGCTGTATGGATCTGCCTCTGTCTTCAGCATCTCTTTTGAAGTCTATTTTTCCTGTTTGACCTCAGGAGTTGGTCCTCATCAGCTGTGTCTGTATATTCTTGCCACTATCCATTCGCCTCTTGTCTTATTATTACCTCAGGGCACAACCCTGAGGTCCATAGCAGTCAGTATGCAGCTGAAGCTTTGTTTAAGGTGGAGGAATTATCCTCAGGGAAAGATTTTGGGGCACAAGACTTGACTCTTCTCTTTTGTGTTCTCATGACTATGTGGATACACATAGCATTCAACAGTGGAAGTCTTTTGCTCTTGTAAATCAAGATTGCTCCACACTAAGTAGCCCAGCTGGTGGTCAACTTTGATTAAATTAATGTCTGCTGTAATTTTATTGGTATCTGGAGAAAAATCTGTTTTGTCAAGCATCATCCACTGCCATTTTCCTACCTGCACAAACAACTGTAAGGCAGTATTTCATCAGAGACTTCCTAAGCTGTTCTCAGCCTTATTCCAGACCTAGAAACACAATTTTTCCCCTGAATGCTTTGTATTCTGTGTCCCAGACGTTTGGTAAGTGTGCAGAGTTGCAACAGGAGATGGATGGGCCACTGACAAAAGGGGCAGGAGAGTTAGTTCCAATGGAAATAATTTAAGAAAAGCTTTATTCAAGATGTCCATGAGTGGGAAGCTCTGGGCCTGTGTCTCACCTTCCTACAGACCGAACAATCAGATGAAATATTAGTGCTTTCCACATGTTAACACTGCAGGATATCATCCATCTTCCTCACCAGTGGGAAGTGTTAGCTAGCACAAGCCTTTATGAAGCTGATTTCTATATTCCCTTATGCCAATCACAGCTTAGAAACTGCCTGAGCTTGTACTTTAGGAAAAGGGACAGTGAATCTGGGGAGGCAGCCCCCAGGCTATGGCTGCCTCCCAGGCTTTCCTTAAAATGCAGCTGTGCATTACCCCAGCCAGCTTGAGAAACAGCAGCACAAAATTCCCTAAATCTTCACTGAATGAGCTGCAGTGGCAGGGCAGCTGAGAAAACTTGCTGTGATGAGCCTGAGCTTTGCAGGGGACTTAAAGTTAAGCACATGTGGGTGATATTGGAGCTGGGGAGCTGAGGTTTGCTGATTAGGAATGGAGTCAGGATGCTTCTTCCTTTGGGGAATTTTGGCTGCAGTGGGCTAGGACAGAACTGACAATGGTGACCACCTGGCAGGGATATCCAGTTGTGCAAGTCTTGTGTTATCAGAAAGAGAAAGCTGCTGTCAGAAATCCTCCCTTCCAGCAGGAGTCAGAGATTTGTTTATACCAGCAGAGAGAATCTTTCCACCAGAACCTAAGACTTGGTAAAAAGCTATTACACAGCACCGTGACTTCAGCAAAAGGTTTTCCCTTGTTGCAGGAGCTGACAATACATGTAAAACTGTCCATTATACAGGACTGAGGTGGAAGGTTTGATATAAAAAACATTCCAGCTCTCACTAGAAACCAAGCAACCCAGCAGTGTCAGCCTTAACAGGTTCCTGTGAGCTGTGGGAGCACTACCCAGCAATTCCTGGGTCACACTGCAAATCATCTTGCTCAGGAGTGACACCTAAAGTGCTGAAAAGCTGCCCCTAGCTTTAGATCTACACACTGACCATCCTTGCCCTCATGCAGCCTTGGTTAGAGACAAGAGCTTGTTCTGGGTTTTCAACCTGCAGTTGAAAGCTGCCTGGACACACACACAGAGCAAGATGTATCTGGTTGTTTCAGCAGCAATAATAAGACTGCAGTCAGGAAACTGAGTCAGAGCACAAACCTGCCTTCTGAGCAGCAGCTCCACCACATTGTGGCTGGCTGAATATTTAAAATATGCAGACTTCTTCCATCCATCTTTCCTCAAGTAACCAAGTCCTCAGGTTTCTCTGAAGCTCCTTGCTCATGAGGGACAGTTTGACTAATAGAGCAATGGATAAAAGGTTTTTCCATGGTTTAAGTATTTATCCCTAATGCTACCAGAAAGTGCTTTTTTAAAGGCCAGCCCTGGGAGGCAAGATGCTTTAATATGAATCTTCTCTCCTCTCTCAAAGAAGAGCCTGCAGGATCAATGCTCATAATGCTCCACAGAAATTAATGCCACTGTGTAAGGGCTTGTCTGCACATGAATTATCCCAGTGAGACATTCTGCTTTACATTTGCACCTTACTTTATTGCAGAATAAGTTTTAGACAAAAACCTCCTCCATAAGAACATCATGTCTTTAGAGGAACAATTACCTAAACTTTAAAATCCCCTGGGTATTTTCTGGCCATGTCCTCGTGCCCACTGGAGTCTTCATAAGGATTAGACTGACTGTAATTGGTCCAAGTTATAGGAAAGTAAAATTTATAAGTGAGTATAGAAGGAAGTGGAAAAGTAATTTCTCAAATTAAAATTAGTGCTTGATCCATGTTGTGAACTTTAGGCTGTAAATAGGACCAGATATAAGTGTTCCCACAGGTAGGGATGTGTGCCTGTGTCTCTGTGTAATACAGCAAGGGAAAGGAGAGCTTGATGGAGAGTTGAACAAGGCATTTTTTGGCATTTCAGCTTCCCATGAATTTACAATTTCAGTAGAACAGAAACATGCAGCAAAGAGAGCAGAGAGATTGTCACCCTTCACTGAAGCGCGAAGAAAATCTGTGTCTGAGGCTTCCTCAAAGCTTAGTGTGTAACAGAATGAACTTGACTTGTTTTAATTAAGCTTCCATCAAGGCCTGATCCATACAGAGATTACAGAACATCTGACTAAGAAGGCTGCTATTTTACTGATGGAAATTACCCTGAAACAATGATCAGTGTAAAGACAGCAGTGAAATGAAACCCTAACCTGGCTCTGAACTTTGCGAAAACGCGTGTGCGAGTTCATTTATAATTTAGGAAGCAAAATGGTCCAAATTCAGCATCAGAGTTTGAGAGGAATGTTATTAAACCTTGAAACAGGTCAAATTTAGGCATGTGAGCCGTGGCAACGTGTGTCACATGGCGTGCAGAGGGTGTGATGTCATCAATCTGTGTGGCAGATGTCACAGGCGGGAGCATCATTACTCTCTGCAGGGCTGTGTGATGCATGGTGACACCATGGCTGAGAGGGGCGTGATTGATACTTGGTGCACGGAGCCATATGAAAAATCTAGTGTGCAAATAACAGTTTTATAAATGCCTTCCTCATTCTCCATGCAGACAGGCCCCTGGAAGGAATCTAGGAGATTGAATTAAGCTTTTAACCCTCTAGGCTCTCCTGTCGTTTATTGTTAGGGAATTAATAGGAACGCAGGAATGCAGATGGCCTGCCTGTCAATTCCAAGAGGTGATTTTTCTGATCTTCACGGACGTTTCCAGCATCTTTCATTAAACACTCATGTACCAATTTGTCATTTTAACTGGGCAGGAAAGAAACTCCCGTTGAACTCCTTAGCTCAGGTGCTGTAAGTGAAATGCAGAAGCAGAAAGCCTTGCTGTTCCATCTGCCAGACAGGCTGAGGGCAGCCCTGGGTATCTGCTTAGGTGGGTTAGAGGGATTCCAATAGGATGCTCTAAACCTCTTCTCTCTGCAATCAGAAAAAAAGGAGAGATTATTCAACAGGAATGAGAGAAGCCTTATATAGATTCACTGGGATCCCAGAGCAAGTGAAAACTTACAGCATTTTCGAAGGGAGATGAAGAGAAAAAATAGAGAGACTGGGTCTAATTCATATCTTGTCTTACTTTAGTATTCACATAAGAGATCTTCAATGGGAATTGATCATTATGAGTGGAATTGGGACCCTATCAGGAGGAGGCAACAAGGGACAGCACCAGAGGCAGGAACAGGCAGCAGTGCTGCTTGGAAAGTGCAATCTCCAACTCCTCCTGCACTTTCTTGTGAGTTTCATCAGCCTAAGAGTAGTGCATTTGGGCACTCCCTTCTTGTGGGCCTAATCCCAAAGCAGCAAAAGTCATCCTGGTGGTTTACACAGCCTTGGGAGCTGCCTGTGGAAAAGTGTGAGAGCCTTGTGTTCCCAAGATTCCTGTTTCTGGCTTTCTGCCCCCATCAAGTCATCTGCAGCTCGACACAGTCCTGGCACTGAGAGCTGGTAGAGCAAAGAGAAGTCTGCCCAGTGGAAATGATCAGCCAAGCTGAAAAAAAAAAAAATGAAGCAGGTTGACTCCATTATGTGCTCATTAAGAAATCTGTAGCTGTAGTTTGTTCCTGTGTGTGTGAGCTCTGGCTGTCATAAACCCTGACAGATGGACAGACAGACTGAGTTATAGTCACAGAGTATAGACTTGGGCAGGATCCCCCATTAACGCTTGTTGGAAATTGTCATCACTTCAAGTTGAATGGGCTCCAGATGTTGAAACCCTTGTAGGGAAATCTTGAAGGTGAAGGTTAGAGGCTTGTGATTTTGTGTTGTATAAGCTGCAGCCCTTCTCTTTGATTTATTATTGTTTAAATCAACAAGATTTGGTAGTAGGAGGAAAACTGAGGAGAGTAACACATGGGTGAGGGTGCCTGGTTCTGAGCTGCTGAAGGAATTGCTCCCTTTTATTACCTGGGTGTGAGAGAAACATTAAGCAAATGACTGTTGAAAGTTTCACTGGTAAATGCAGTGCCTAGATATTGTCTGCTTTTACAACAGGTACAGTTTATGTTGCTTTGTTTGTGATTATGTGCATTTTCATTCGTGTATTTCAAGGGCATTTGGAAGCCATGGTTGTAGAAACACAGGAGATAGATCTGTACCAGACAATCCATCCTTCAAATATGGGAACAATTATTTCAGTCAGATGTTTTCTTAGATTTTTTTCTTAGTCAGAACTTTTCTTAGATTCAAAAATGTCCAGTGATGGGGATCCACAGCCCCTCAGGCAGTACATACCAGTGCTGCACCATCCTTACTATCAGAAAGTTTTCCCTAATGCTTCATGTAAACCTCCTTTAGTGCAGTTTAAACTCATTACCCCTTGTCAAATCCTCAGTGAACATGGACCATGGTTTATTACCTTCCTTTTTGTGGCAGCTTTTAACATGCTTGAAGATTGATAAATCTTCCCTCAGTCTCCTCCCTATACTCAGCCACTACTTTTGGTCTCTTCATATAGGATATGTTCTCTAGATCTGAATTTTGGTTTTTTTTTTTTTTTCTCTCTCTAGATTACTCTCTTCTGGTGTCCAAAGCTGGGCTTGCTGAGGCCCTTGTTAGGGCTGAGGAGAGTGAGGAGGTTTCTTTGTGTATCTTAAAGCTGACATCCCTTTTATGCAGGCCAGTGTAAATCTGTTCATGCCTCTTCAGTTTTGGCTCAATGACTGTCCCAGATCTTTTCCTGCAGATCTGCTTTCTTGTCTGTTACTTTCTAGGTCACATTCCTAGGTTGATTATTTCTTCAAAAGTCTGGAATTTAGCACTCATCTTTATTTTTTTAGTCCTTTCAGGTTATTGATCTTTCTAAACTCAACCCCCTCTCTCTGACAGGTTTGCAGCTCTGTCCCTCTTTCGCATCTTAAAATCATCTGCACATATGCTCTGTTCCACTGCCTGAGCTCTTAATAAAAATATTGAATAGCGTTGAATTCTAGAGTGGAGGTTCAGACAAAGACTGAGGACTAGTAGCACTTTGCAGGATCAAGCCTTCTGTTCTGATCACATAAATATTTACGGATTCCAGCAATGTTGCATCACTGAACATGTACTTTGCTTTTGGAGGTCATGTCTCTGGCCTGTTGTGCATGATGCACGTTTGCCTTCTTCAGCAGAGCCACAGGGATTGGCTTCTCCCTGTACTACAAACTGGCTTTTTTTTTTTTCTTTTTCTTTTTTTTTTTCTTTTTCTTTTTTTTTTCTTTTTTTTTTTTCTTTTTCACTTATCAGGGTTCGTGAACTGTTGCCTGGGCTGGACCCACAATGGGGCCTGAGCCAGAGGAAGGGGCTGGAGCAGAGACCTTAAGAATGGCCTCAGTCATCAATAACTGCTCCCTGACAAGGCTGAGGGATACACAAAGTGGTTTGTCTGTTCTGCTGTCACTCCAGCTGGGGCACAGCCCACAGTCCAAAAAACCCAGAGGAATCTTTTCATTTGAGTTTTGAGTGTTTAAACTCCTGTATTTCTCCAGGGTTTTGTCATGGAGAACAGGATTCCACTTTGGGGTTTTATTAGGGGGATTTCTGCTGCTGGAACATGAGGCCACTCTCAGGCTCAGTTATGGTATAGACTTGGAGCAGGCAGAGCCTTCAGGTGATGGACTGAACTTCTGTTGAATTCAGCTCACCCAGGTGAAGATCTGGACACCAGAGATGCTGACTTGCACCCAGAGGATGTAGGACACATCCAAACACTCCTTCTTTTAAGCAAATCTTTTCTCCTGCCTGGCTTCATGGGGTGTAAATGAGGAGAAATTTGACTGAAAGCTCTGTAGTGAAGTCAGAGTTGGGCGAGAGAGGAATAGACACATGATTTTGTCCTGGAGTTTGAAAAATGTTACTGGGAAAGTCAGCTAACCTGGGAAATGTAAATCCAACTTGATGCAATGACTGGGACAGAAAGGAAGCTTCACTGTCTGCTCTGTGGGAGAGGTTATTGGGCAGAAACTCCAAAGCTGTGCTTACAGCAGGTAGTTACTGCTTCTAAATCCCAGCTCTTTTATAACCTTATAAATCTGAAATAAAAAGTAACTCAAGTAATACCAGTATAAAGATGAGGAAAGCTTGTCTGATTCCTGAAAAGAAACTTTGACATTATCCTGTAGGAATGTTCATTGAGTTACATCCTAAAATTCTCATTTAAACTTAATTTAAACCAAAACTCCCATGGGAATCAATAGTGGATCTTGCAGTCAGCCAGCATTGTACCTGACACCCTAAGGTTTGATTCTCTTATTTCACTAATGCAGTTCTACAGACTGTAAAGAGTTGTTCAATACTTCCCCAAGCATGAGAGGAATCAGGCTATAGTGATTCCAGGCTGTTTTTCATTAACTGCACATGTACATGTTATAAGAGAAAGAGAAGTACAGCCATTTGGATGTACCATGGTAGTACCTCAGAGCTCCCATTAGAAAGTGTTCTCTGTTACCACAAGAACTGGGAAATACAGCAGGATAAGAAACATTAATAAATGGAGGGAAACAACCAACTAAAAATGGAAACTGATACCGGTGGTCTCTGATACTCTGGTGGCCTGAGGTGAGGCCAATCATGAGCTGATAAGGGATTGGCACCCAGCCGTGCCCAGAGGGAGATAAAGAGCTGCCCCACCTTGTGCTGCTGGCCTCAGGTGAGGCGAATCCTCAGCTGATTGATAAGGGAGTGGCACCCAGCCCTGCCCAGAGGGAGATAAAGGGGTGTGAAGAGGAGCACCAGTGACCTGGAGTGTGGTAAACAGGAGCGGGCCAACAGGAAGGTGTTAGGCCAGTTCGTGAGGGCAGTTCTTGAGGCGGTTCGTGAGGCGGTTCGTGAGGGCAGTTCGTGAGGCGGTTCGTGAGGGCAGTTCGTGAGGGCAGTTCGTGAGGGCAGTTCGTGAGGGCAGTTCGTGAGGGCAGTTCGTGAGGGCAGTTCGTGAGGCGGTTCGTGAGGCGGTTCGTGAGGGCGGTTCGTGAGGGCGGTTCGTGAGGGCAGTTCGTGAGGGCAGTTCGTGAGGCGGTTCGTGAGGCGGTTCGTGAGGGCGGTTCGTGAGGGCGGTTCGTGAGGGCGGTTCGTGAGGGCAGTTCGTGAGGGCAGTTCGTGAGGCGGTTCGTGAAGGCAGGGCAAGCAGGAGGGGCCCAGCCACCTCCCAGCTCTCTTGAAGGAGCAATGGTCTCAAAAAAAGCAAAACCTGCTGCTGTTAAGACACAGGGTGTGTCCACACAGACGGAACCCCTGTTCAGCCTGGAGAAGAGGAGGCTCAGGGAGACCTCGTCACCCTCTACAACTCCCTGAAAGGAGGTTGGAGCCAGGTGAGTGTCGGTCTCTTTTCCCAGGCAACTCTCAGCAAGACAAGAGGCCATGGTCTCAAGTTGTGCCAGGGGAGGTTTAGGCTGGATATGAGAAAGAATTTCTTTACGGAGAGGGCGATCAGACATTGGAATGGGCTGCCCAGGGAAGGGGTGGATTCTCTGTCCCTGGAGATACTTAAAAAGCAACTGGATGTGGCACTCAGTGCCATGGGCTGGGAACCACAGGGGAGTGGATCAAGGGTTGGACTTGATGAGCTCAGAGATCCCTTCCAACCCAGCCCATTCTATGATTTTGTGATTCTAGGATTCTATGATCTGTAATTACAGGGCATTAAATCATGCAAAAAATGTTGTCTCAAATATCACACTGGCAGGGCATGGATTTTTTACCCTGAGCTTTGCTAATTTCCATTGATTTATTTTCCTTGGAAGCATTTATTTTCTGCAGCAAGGATGACTGCTCTAGCTAAGGACTACATGTTTATCCTTTAGTGTGGGCAGGGAGCCTAAGTGGATGGGAGAGATTTTGCAGCTGAAAAGGATATTCTGGGGTTTTAGTGTTTCCTGTGTTTTGAGAATATATCATTCCAGCAGAAAAGCAGAGAACGAGCAAGTGAGCTCTGTATGGAGCACAATCCACTTATTCTGAAGACTTAAGTCCAAAAGACAAGTGTTTGCAGCTTCCCTCCACAGAGCTGCTCCTCCTGCCCCATGTTCTGTTGCCCTGGTCATGCCCGTGTGCTGCACACACACCTGGAAGTGATGAACAGTAATTGAGGTGCAGAGCTGCAGGATAAATTGTTTGCTTTGTGCACTTTTTACCACCTCACCTGCACACTCTGTGTGCTCATCTGACAACCTCTGGGCAGCAAGGGCACTGAGGCTGAGTCCTTACCCTCCTGGCCAACACTGTCTCATCATTTTCTGAGGTTCCCCCATCCACTGGTACCCACCTGCTGCCTTTCTTATCCTTTGGTTGCGAGCACTGTGTGGTCAAGACTGTCTGTATTTGTTGTAATAATAAATATAAAAATTAGCAACTTGTGATAATCTACAGACAGATTTGAAATACCTCAACAGTGAGAATAATGGCACAAAATTCATGTAACCTTCACTGTCCCAAACTTTGGAGTACATTCAAGTTGACCACATGGCAAGTACCAAAATCAGATTCCTTCAGCAATGTTCCTTATTCCTGGAAGCCAAAAAATTGCAGGTGGTTTGTAGAAAGCATTAGGTGAGCAGTCACAAGGGTGCTTTGGAGCTCTTTATTTCCAGCTTTGCTTTGCCTCACAGCCACCACTGACATCAGGTTCTTGGTGCTGGGAACACCCTTCCCATCCTTTGCTGCACTTGCTGTTTTTGACCTCCACCTTTGGGACACAGGATCTGGACTGAACCTTGCTGCATTCAAATCAGTGGCAGATTTACCAAGCTGGATGCAAGCAGAGTTCCAGCCTCTCATCTTCTGTTCCTTCGTCTCTCTGCTTTCTTATAGCCAGCATCCTGCTCTTTCTTGTCTTCACCTGAGATTACCTGTAGTTGTGCTTATTAACTATCTAAACCAAATTGCACCAAAATCAATAGGAAGATGCTCATTAGCTCTGATGAGTTTGGATCAGCCCCTAAAATAAAGGTTGCCCACTGCCTTCATGCTGTGCTGACATTAACTACTCCATTTCCACCAAGCTTGCAGGCAGATGAGCTGAGGGGCAGGGGACACCCTCAGCCCTTGGCCAGGAGAGTGTGGTGATGATGAGAAGGGGAGCTTCTGTTTTCAGATCCATCACTCCTCCCTCCAACCCCTTTCCTCTTGCCCCAGACACAGCCTTGGCTGCCTTGCAGTTGTTCATAAACACCATCTACATCTGTCCTGAGCCATGAGATGTATTAATCAATTTGATGAGGATGTTAAAGCTTTCTCTTTGCACCTAATTATGTGCTGATTTATAGTACTGGCCTTGTGTTTGATGGAGCTCTCCCCTTGGCAGTGATTTACATGGCATTGGCACCAACCTTTCCATCTCCCCAATACTCTGTCATTCTCTCTGCCCCTCTTTCTCTTCCTTTCTCTTTCCCCTCGCCATCTCCCCCCTCCTTCCCACACCCCTCTGCTCTACGTTCCCTCATGAGAGCCTAATGACATGTTGACAGACTTGTGAAACATTGCTCCCTCTCCACTGCATCTGTCTCTGGCTCGGTGGCTCCCCAGTGCTCCCTGACACATCCAGATGGAAGGCCTGGCAGGCAAGGCAGAGGCTTTGGCCATTGCCCGAGTGCAAGCCCTGCAGCTCCACAGATTTCCTCCTGGAAGTGGCTGCTGCAGAGCTCTAGGATTCCCCTAGGAGACATCTCCATGCTGGCAGGGACCTAGGGACCCCCCATCCTGGTTCTCCAGGCTCCACTGAAGTTCCCTAATGAAGTAATGAATTCATTAAACCAGAGTGATTCAGACTTCCACAGTGTCACTCACCTGAGGGTCTCCAGAATTTCTGGGGCTGGGGAGGTGAGGAGGGGGAGTTTAATTTCCTTCTAGTACCAGGGAAGAACCTGAATCACAGAGGCATTAGGGGGCTGCATTTCTGAAAGTTGAAACCAACACAGTCATCCCACTCTAGGGGTTACCTAGTGCTTCCTCTCCTGAAGTTAATGGGGAAAGTGAGAGGAGAATGAAGCAATTACACCAGTTTCACTCATCTTTGAGATTAATTCTACCCCAGAGCAGACCTGTTCCATATGTTTCAGTCTAACCCTTCTTTTTACTTTTTCTCTGTCCCTTTTTCTTTTTTCCTTCTCCCTTTTTCTTATTTCTTTTTTTTTTCTTTCCTCTTTTTATTTTCAAAGCTGAGATTCTTATAATAAAATCAAAGAAGTCTCAAAATGTTTGGAGACATACCAAAAGAAAGATGTGTTTCATGTGGGTCATATATTAACACTGGATCAAACATTCATGGTTATTGGTACCAATGCAACTCCAGCCTCACCCCCTGCCTTCTTTTGCACCTAGAAATCTCAAAATTCACTTTTCTAGGGGAAATACTGCTACCTCCCCTGGGTGAGAAAAGATAACAGGCTGAAGGTGGAGGGGATTCAGAGAAGTTTTCTGTTTGCTGAGTTTCCTAACTTTGTCTGCTTTCAATTAGGAGTTCCAATGTGTTGGGAAATGACAACAGTGACCCACACTTGAGTTAAGGAAGCTTAAAATCTCCAGAAAATGGTGAGATGTTAGATGGCACCCCCTGACCCTGAGTCCATCCTCTGGTTTACATGCACTCACTCATCTTTGGGTTGCACGTCCCTTTTCCCTTCAGGCAGCTGCCTCTTTGCACAGCAGGTGGTTGGTTCTCCAGCTACCAGATGTGCCCATGAGACCAGATGTTTTGTGTGTCCAAAACCACGTGCACACCCACAGTATATAGATTATTTCATTGGGTTGTGCTGAAATGAGCACAGCAGTATAGGAGATGAAGTCTTCTGTCATTGCTTAGAGCTTCTAGTCTGTCCTTGTGAGGAAAGTTCCTGCCAGGAAATTATAGGAAAAGCACTTTGTGCTTTGCCCTGATAAACCTGAAGCCTGTTTCCACTTTTGGGAATTGAGTCATCAAAATTCAACTCATAATCAGACTGATGACTTCAAAAATTTGAACTTTGGAGTTATACCAAAAAAAAAAAAAAAGATGAAAAAAGCCAGGAGTCTGAATGAACATATGAGGACATATTCATATGTATACCATATTCCTGTGCCACTGCAGCTCATGAATCCATGTCTGGCTCCTGAAGACCAAGATCTTGGCTCGGCAAAATGCCCTTTGCATGCAGGTGTGCATATGTGCAAAGCTATGTGGATGCTTTTGCCTGCAGATTGCACATGTGTTCCATTGCACTCCATAAAATGCATATTAATGGTGCTGAAGCTGGAGCCCTGTCCAGAGAAGCAGATGCTTGTCGATGGTGAAGCTGGCTGAGCTGAACAGATGAAAAGACATCTCTGCTGCTGAGTGAATTCCATCAGACCAGGAGCAGCTGCTCTAAAGCTTCTGAAAGCAAAAATGCTCATGAATAAATATTAGGAGGGAAAAAATGAGGCTTCTGGAGAACAAAAGGAAGCAGAGGAAGTTACTGAGAGATGCTGAGACCTTTCATCTCAGTAAAATATGCAATTAACACAACACACACATCTCCCCCAGAAAGGTCTTGCATTTGTTCAGGGTGACCATAGGATCAGAGATAAGGTTTCTTTTGGTGAACAAGGAAGACCACAAACTGCTGTTCCTCTGCCTGTCAACACAGGAGCTCTTGGCATTAGAGATTTCACAAAATTACTGAGTCAGCCTCCTGGAAATGCTCAGCAATCATTTGATCTAAAGGGAAGCTGCTGGGGTTTCAGGTTCAGAAATGCTTGGCATTTGCTTGGGAAAAAAAAAAAAAGCAAAGAAAAAAAAGCCCTTGTTTGAGGATGACCACTCCTTGGAGCAGTGTAGCATTTGAGGATGTCCATCCCTTGGAGCTGTGTTGCATTCCTCTGGGTGTTGTTGCTTCCAAGTACCAAAGTGAAGCTGCAGGACCTGATTTCTGGTAGCCCAGTTTACACCTGGGTGATAGAGCTGTAAAATGCTGCAGGATCAGCACGCTGCAGAGTGAGGTGTAATGCAAAGGAGGACTTGCAGCCTCAGCATTCTCCAGCTTCCCAAGGTATCTGGTGATCAGGTCGGGCAGAAGTGGCTTCATCTCTTCTGGGAAATGAAAGATGGGCTTGAGAGCAGATGTGAGTCACAGACATTCCATCCACCCAGCCATCTGCCAGGCACAGAGCTGCAGTGTGCTGAGCAAGAGCTGACCTCAGGCTGTCTGCTGGGCTGTGGGACATCAGCTTCACCTGATGTCTCTGATCCCTTTGTGCTGGGGGAACGAGAACCTGGATGCATTCTAAGCTGGGGCTTTCTCCCTCCCAGAAGCTTTAGAGCCTGGGCTCAGGCTGCCTCCCACATGGCCCTGAGGACTTCACCCTACAGACAGGAGGCATGGACAGGCCTGAGAAAGGCACAGAGCTGTGCTGAGCTGGCACAACAAGCCCTGTGGGACACAGAATCTACTCCAGAGCTAAAACCTGAGGAATCATCTCACCCATGTCCATCACTGGATTATTAATTTTTGTGTTCACACAAATTCTTCATTTCCACCAGCTCTGCTTGTCAGTGTCAACAGCCAAGAAACAGCCCAGCAGGGCCACATGAGAGCTTTGGCACAGCGAGGTGGCTGGGCTGAACTCAGTCCCATTTTTTTCAGGTTTAGATGTCTAGAGGAGAACTCAAAACCCTCCAGCAGGCAGATGTTTCTCCCACACCCTTATCTCCACACCCTGCATGTTCACGGGACTCTGTTGGCTCCAGACTTGCAGAAAATGTTTTTGAATGTCTCTCTTTTCCTGTCCTTCTCCTCATAGCTGATATTCCTACCTGGAGATGGTGTTATCCCTGCTTCAGTGCCACTTGTTTCAGTGGCTGCCAGGAGCAGCCAGCATCCTCCTTTCTCATTTGGTCCATTTGAACCACTTCTTGATGGCAACCTGGAAATCTGTTTCTCTGCCTTGCAGTGTACTCAACCCTTGGAGCTATCCATTTATTATGGATTTAAAAAAAAAAAAAAAAAAAATTAGGGATAACTACAGATGGCTCGCAGCTGGAGGAAAAAAACAGACACAAATTTCTGCTGGCTGCAGTTTCAGTTAAGCCCAGGATAATTCCCTCCTTCTGTTTCTCCTGGGTGAAGAGATGCAGCTCTTTCTCTTCCTGTAAGCAGTAATAGGTAGGCTGAATTGGTGCAATAACAGTAACAGCCTGAAGCAGTCAAAAATGTCCAGAATGACATTGCAGAATAGAATAACTCTTTTGCCTTTTTTGCGGTCTTCTCTTTCGTTTTCACTTTTCCTTCCTTTTCTTTCCCCTTTTTCATGTCTTTGCACTCAAAATCAGCAGGTGCAATTCAGTACTTAGAGAGCTCCAGATATTCTGAAGCAAGTTGTGCAACAAATCCCTTTCAGAAGAGTGCCAGTTTCAGTTTATCCTTTCTCCATGAAATACCTCCCATTCCTCATTCTTGTGTCTGTCTCCCCTTCCCTTTATTTTTCCATCAGATAGGCAACTGAGGCTTCTGGTGGGAAATAATCTGATATGTTGTGTGCTGATGCTGTGTTTAAAAAAGAACAGTTAGCAAGTCCCAAAACACTGCTATCTCCAACCAGACAAGGATCCAGATTTCATGCATGTGGAATCCCTAACATTATCTCCTAGACTTTCTTGGTGAGTCTGGTGCATCTGGACTCACTCACTTATCTGTTAGATATGAGGAGATATCTGATTTACAAATTCTGGAGAAGGTACAAAAGAAGAGCCATAACCTGATCAAAGGTATGGAAGGTCTGAACAGCACTGATAGACCAAAGTGTTTAATCTCATGCAGTTTGGAGAAACTGAGATTACGGGGTGGGTTGCTGGGTGCAGAGAAAGTTATCAGGGGGAAAAAGCTGCTCTTGCTCTCCCTGAAAGTGGATCTGAGAGACAGGGACAAGAATGTGTTCAGACTGAGCAGGGACAGAGAAATATGCAGCTGCTCAGGGAAGTTAAAGTGATGCTTTCAAATATTTTGACTCAGAATGTAGGTTTGTTAATGCCTTGTTTTCTGCCCTTGAGGGAGGTGGATCAGAGCAGCCCCAGGCCTGTTCATGTGACACAGACAGCACTGCTACTGCAACCATGACAGGGTGGGAATTTGGGATTTTTTTATCTGGAATCTAATGCTATGGAATTGGCACTGCAGCTGATCCCCCCACAAGAACTGATGGACAGGGACCCAAATAGAAGAGACAAGAGGAAACTTTTCTTCTAGCACTTGCTCCTGGGAGCTGGACCTCCCTGTAAGATGCTGCTGGTTGTGGTTAAGCCCCTGAAAGGGTTTCTTCTGATTCAGGAAGAAAATACAGTATCTATGACCTCTTCTTTTCTTGGCCTTTCTGCTGTGAATATTTCCAATGCTGCCTTTTGCCAGAAGGCCTTGGGGACCACTCCTGACAGGGGAGGATTAGGGATATTGGCACAGAGGTGATTCAGAATTAAATCCAGCCTGGCTTTAATTTGACTTAAAGTGCTCTTGATAAGGAGAGTCCATGAGCAGCTTTATTATAAGCTCCACTATTGCACTTCTGGGCACTTGTTCTAATGATGCAGAATTTCTCTGCTCACCCATCCTTTCTGGCCTCTTTCCCTTCATGCTGATTCTCTGAGCACACTCAGCTGCATTCAACTGGTGTTCAAGTTCTCTGTCACCTGATCTCTCCAGATGGAAAGGGTTTACTCAAGCTACTTGGAGAGATGTAGCTTCTTACAAAATGGTCTTACTTTGTATTTTCAAGTGCTTTTAATATTTGTTGTATTAATGTTTCAGCAGCAAGCTGTGCTGGCAGGGCAGCACTGGGCTGGGACTCAACAAATCTGAATTTTGTTCCCAGGTTAGCTTGCTTGATACTTCCAAGCAACTCACTTTGCCTGGCACTGCTTCCTCAATTATAAAATCACAAAAATGCTGATATAATTTCTGAAATATACCAGAGAAAACTTAGGACTGCTCCTTCACTTATCTCCTGATTGCATTTTATCTTTGTATAATGTAGTATTTGCTGACGAAGGTAGTGAAGTAGGTATTATTTATGGCCAGTGTCATGTGAGAAAGGGCTTTCCAATGCTAGATAAATGTCAGGGAATATAAGTTAAAAAAAAAGGAGATAGAGGGGTGAAGAGCATGGACACAGTAGAGGTTTTTTACCACTCTGTTTTTATAATGTCATAATTCTCTCCTGGCATGTCTTCAGCTGGTACAAACTGGGGCAATTTTGTTTCCTTCAGTGGAATTCTGATTATTTGCAATAGCTGAGAAGAGAGCCCAGTTCCTGCAGTAAACTCTTGCTACAACAAGAGGAAAATCAGGTCCTGAAGGGAATTTTCTAAGAGTGCTTTCTGCTCTGTGTGTCTCTGTAGATTGATGCTGAGGCCCATCCAGCTGGGGCTTTTCTGCCACTGAGTTGTCAGCTGCCATGAGGCTTTCATATCCTATTTGCTCCCAGACAGTAGGTAGAGCTCCTTCTAGTGTGGATTTTTACTCCATCTGTGTAGGCTTCAACTGTGTGATGGAAAACTAAAAAAAAAAAAAAAAAAAAAAATCAAAACCCAGGCCCTACAGGACAAGCAGTAATTACAGAAGACTTCACAGCCTGTCTTGGCTGCAGCAGGAGGATGAGATCCCTTAGGCTGGTAAAAAAACAGCAAAGCCCAGGAAAAATGCAGCATCAGTCAACATCAAAAACAAAGTCACGGGGAGCACTTTTGCCATGTGAGTAGGGTCTGATGCTGGTCATAGGAGAAGTTTTCTTTGCCAGCTTGCTGTGGATCTGCAGTTCCTCAGCAGGACTGAGATGGCTCTGTTGCTTTTGATTTGGTTTCCCTGTTGCTTTTGATCTGATTTCCCTCTCAGGAGGTGAGGGGGAGAAGGGGCAGGTTTGCTGGATCCAGGAAGGGCTGGAAGCCCTGATCCACTAGGGTGCATCTGTGGGCTGGATGTCTGAAGGGTGCTGTTTTCAGATGCCAGCTATTAGGCTTTGGAGTTGTTTCTACTGTAACTATAATTAGGAAGGGGGGTCCTTTGTTTATTTAGGCTGAGAGCTTTAAGATAAATGACAGCTCTGAAGATGCTTTTCAGCACTTCATAAATCAACTGCCAGCTGGCCAGTTTCACCTCTGAAATGTCTCCTGCTTTTTTTCTTTGCCTTTTTTTTTTTTTTTTCCTTTTTTTTCTCCCAAACTTGGAAAGATGGTATATCCAAAAGGAAAAAAATCTCCCAGAGACATAACCATCACGAGGAATATGTGCATTTGAGGGAAATGACTTCATCCTTGAAAGACTGGAGGTGCTCAGGACCCTAGCCCTGTGCCTTTCTGAACTCAAATCCATTCCAAGGCATCCACAGTGAGAATTTGCAAAGGGCAGAGACACCCAGCTGACTGACTGACACATTCTCAGCTGCCATGACAGACGTTTTTCTGATTTCATTTAATGCCTCTTTTCACTGTCTCACTCAACACATCCAGAGATTTACTGGTGTTCTTTTTCCTTAGCTGAGTTGCTTTGACTCCTGCACAGCTCATGAGATTGTTTGTGCCAAGGACCCAGCATTTCCTTTCTCTGGAATGAGGCAAGATTCCTGCCTGAGGCTGTTGACAGCCATGCAGTCTCTCTGGGCAGAAATGAACAGCATTTGAACTCAAAACCACCACGGACACTTAGAAAGGCTCTGGACTGTTTTCAAACTTCTTGCCAAGCCTGGAATCACATTTTATCTGGCTACGAGGGTGAGGAACGGTGCAAAACGTGACAGAGGTCTTTGGGTTCTCAGGAAAGCCCTGACAAAACCCGTGGGGGTTGAATTTTAGGATCCCAGATTATAGATCTGTGCAATCTGAACAGAGAGAGTTGTCTTTTCATTTTGGAATGGAATTGCTCCCTGGTTTCCAAGCACTCGTTGGGGCAGAATGTGTCAGAACTGAGGACAGGGACCTCGATTATCCCAATGGATGTTTGGATGGAGGAGATGGAGGGGGATGAGGAGTCTGCCTGTGAAAGGCTTTCCTAAAACAGGCCCTAGATTTCTGTCTAGATGGGTGGTAAACCTGCTGTGGCTGTGGGGCATGTTCCTCCTCTTTCAAGTGTGTTATTCTGGGCATCTAAACTTAGTCATGAATGGAGCAGCCCAAGGCTCTGGCTACAGACCAACATAAATGCAGCAGAAACAAAAGGAAGGAACAGAACCAGTAGGAAGTCATGTAGAGAGCAGACAAAGAACTAAAAAATGTACATAGAGCTTTTAGACAGAGCTTCAAAGGCTATAAAGCTGTGTGAATCTCAGGTGCGTGTCACAACATTGCTGAGAAAACTGCACTTAAATTAACTTGGTTCTGAGCTCGTGTAGGTTGGCCCAGCTCCACTGACCTCTTGTAAACCACAGAGAATAATGGGGGAAAGTTTATTTTCAAAGGAGAAGTGGGAAGACTGAGATGTTTAACAAAGGGGCCTACGAGAGCTCCAAGCACTGGACAGTCTCCACCTGGTTGCATTAAACCAGTCTCTACATTTTTCAAAATCCACTGTGCTTTAATCTCTGCTCCATTTCACATTTCCTTGTGATGTTGTCCAAAGAAATGCACTCATTGGCAATAAGCTTAACAGTCACCACAAAGCCTGATGTGGACCTTGATGTGGCTTTTAAAAAACCCCAAACCCTCAACTGCTGAGGCTGACGAATTTTTTCTCCTCAGCAGATGTTACAGGGGGACTAAAGCTTGGCAAACATTTGCAGACGTGGGTCGTGTTCATCCTCATGGCCTGATTCTCATTTACATGAAACTGCCTTTACAAGTCTCTAGCTTGGAAAAAAAGTGTCTGCAAAAGCAATTTCTGCAGAGGGATCTTAGCAGCAATGAAAATCAGACTGCCAGTCTCTCCAGCCAGATGAGCTTTATAAATACAGTTAGCTTAACTTTCCTGAGGGTAGTCCAAAACCACTGATACTAACTTAATTTGTATAAATCTGTTATAAATGTCAAAATGTCAAATTCTTTCACCAGTAGCTCTTGGGACAGCCACAGACTCTCTTCTCCAGATCCTGGTTGTCCTGTTTGTTAATGTGTGCTGTGGTAGCATCTAGAAGCTGTTTTCCTGAGTCAGGACCTTATGTTCAAGCAGAGGAGAGCAAAAAGATATTTAGTCCCAAATGTTTCCTATTTTGCAGTACAACCTTTGTCACCTAAAGACAAGTTTTGGGGTTTTCTTCTTCCTCTTTGGGACAAAGAGGATAGGAGGAGAATGTGTTTTTACAGGCTTTGAAGCATTTCCTCCTCTGATGATACTGAAGCTGGGCTCGACATAAGTGGTGACAGTTTATCTGGAGATGCTGCTGTGTTCATTAAGAGGGGCTGTTGCTGTTTATCTGCATCTTGTCTGCAAAATCAGGTGTTCAGAAAACAAATTCTCGGTGTTGTCAGCATTCTGGAGTGTTAGTGTGGAAAGGAGTTAGATTTTCAGAGGTGCTCACCCAAACTCTGAAGCTGACCATTTTATGGGAGATGCTGCTCCAAGCTTTGGTGGTGTTAAGGAAAACCAACCCAACTCTTTAAAAAAAAAAAAAATCCCTTTTTCCACCCAAAATTCCATCACAGAAAAATCAGAAAACGTTTAAAGCCTTACAGCAACTTTTTAAAAAGTGCCTCATCAGACTGGTGCATCCACAGAGACAAACAGTGCTGCAGGTGATTCATCAGAGATGTGCCCTGTGTCTGTCTCTGAGCTGGCCACTCACCCTGGCTTTATAATTACTGGAGGACACTGGGCACTTGTAAGATGAAGCTTCTCCTCCCAAGCCAGAGTTCAGCTGAGCTGTGCAGACAAAGTGGCTGCTGCTGTCCCCAGCTATAAAAGCAGTCTGGATGGCTGGGCTGGATGAAAATATTACACATTGTAAGCATCTAAAGTTAGCAGAAATGAGTCCCTCTGGTGAAATCTGATGGTCAATTTGCTATTGCTGCTTGTTCTTATGTAAAAGGCATTCAGCTATCACCATGAGAGGCAGCAATTTAAAATCCTAAACCAATACATGATCTCCCTGTTGTTTTTCCCTCTTTAGGGATGCCAGGGGAGGGCTATGCAGGCACTAAAGACAGAGTAGCAGGTGGACCACACTGTCCTGTGGCTAAATTTTTTTTTTCATCTTTTAAATTATATTTTTGACTTGGAGAAATGAACTGATACTAAAACCAGGAATGTGAAGATTTAACCACCACACGGTTCCACCCCTCTAGCTGTCAGAATACTTTATCCTGTGCCTGTAGCTGTGCAAGAGCTCCAGGCAGCCCTTCACCTGGGACTCTTCTCTGATCCCTTCTTTCCAGCTCTTTTAACCCTGGTAAATTCTGAAGCCTGATAGTCTGTGCCCAAACTGTTCAGTGCTCTGTGAAGTGACCCAACAGCTGGTCAGAACCATTACATTCATCTTTATGAACAAGATGAGCTGGCATTTTGGGGTGAGACAGATGATTGTGTTTGTCCTCCTACTGACACAGCTTCTTTTTTTTCAATCTAATCAAACAGGCTGGGCTTGCTTTCCTGATTTGCCATTTTTCTCTCTAGGAAAAGCTGCAAACTGACACCATGTATTAGTTACCTAGAGATTTCAAAGCCTCAGCCAGCTTCACAGCAGCCAAGAGCACTTGTTGAGAAAAGGAAAATCAATATGATGGGAGAAGCAGGCACGTGTGATCTTAAAAAGACCATTTTAAAGTCATTGAGCCTAGTTCTTTGTTGTCTTGTCCTTTCTATGTGACCTGCATGTTTTCTCAGTGGTGAGTAAGGGCTGCACAGGTAGGAATGTTGAGAGAGGAAAAGACAGCAGAGGGCTTAGTTCTGAGGTGTCTGGGAGTGGTTTTTCTTGCTAAAAAGGCATCACACCCTCTTCACCCCTTCCCAACCTTGTACACAGTGCATAACAAACAGTGAACTCCCAGTAACTTAAAATAGATGTTTCTGAGGCCAGCACCCTATTGTGTGGCTGCAAATTCATGCAGTACCCTGGACAATATCCCACAGAACAAATCTCCAGTTGAAACTGAGCTTTTCCACCACCATCTATGCATTGGCTTTCTTACAGCACAGAAGAAAACACAGAACAGAGCACACATCTTGTCTGAAGTGATGTACAGGACTTATAGTGTCATAAAACTGGAACTGGACCAGATCATTATTTCTTCTGGTTTGAGATTCTGTCCAGGAGACACGGCACAAGCTGCTGTACTGGAAGATATAAGAAACCTCTGCAAATGCAATTATCAAATCACCTACCACAAGGAAACTTTCTCCCTGACACCCATTAGTCAGGGGTTAGTTTATACCCCTCAGTGTGAAGGTTTATAAACTTCACCAAACTCTGTGTCTGAACATTTCCTTTCTTTTTCCCTCCCTTTCTGTATTATCAGGTAGGGGTGGTGTTTCCAACAGCAATCAGTTAAATGTCTGTATTTAAAAGCTGACCTGTATGCACATCCATTTGCTTTTGAGACCCTAAGCCCTGAAAAAGCAAAGGACACCTATTGGGGTTACACCAGGGCTTAAATCAGCCTCCAGACAGGAACAATTTCCCACTATTCTCTTGAGCCTTTTTTCCTAGGGTAGGTATAGGGAGGGAGAAAGTAAAAGAAATTCTCCCCCTATTTAGTATCTCCTGGTCCCTTGAACACAAGAACCACTTGACCCTTTTGCATAAACTCCTGTTAGCCCCTGCCAGCTGGATCCCATGTCCTGCAGCACTCTGTACACCGGGGGGTATCAAGCAAAGCACTGATCATCTGCTGACTGCTGGGCAGCTCCTCACCCACTGGGGAGCAGAGTGTGCTTATCAGGATGCTGCACCTCCAGACACCAACAGCACAGTGACAGCAGGACCTGCCTGTGAAATGAGGCCAAGATAAATGATGTATCGCCCTCATCCCTAACAGTGTGGCCCAGACAGAAACCAGGTGGAGGGGAGGGAGCCAGCACCTTCTGTAAACAATCCCCTGTCTCAGCTGAAACAGCTTTAGGCTGAGATGCTGGATTAAGAAAGTGATTCTTGCCCTGGACAGAAAGTTAAAGGGCAGGGGTGATAATGCACTGATGGCCAAAGGTGGCTGGGGAACTTTTGCCATTATTCAGCAGTGCTTCATTTGACCTGGCAGGAGAACATCTGATATCTAAACAGTCCCACTCGTTCTGAAGCACTCAGAAACCTCTACACTAAATATTTGATGCCCTTGTTTGATAATGTTTATTTTGCTTTCTCCCCACCTGTGTGAGGCTTATACACTGTGAGTGGAGAAAACATGGGGTAGCACATACCAGAGATAAAACACTAATGTGTGATCTTCTTTTTTAAACAGAGATTTATGAGACATACTATGAAGCTGACTGGGCACAAAAGTAGAGAATTTACTCCAGGGACTGGTTCTGCATTGGTTTAAATGCCAGCAGCACCATGTAACCCTCCAGATCCTCCCTGTTCTGCCCTTGCCAGAATCTTGTGCAAATCATGACACATTCAGCTGACTCATGGTTTAGTACCAGGATTTTGATCAGCCTCATCTGAGTATCAGTTTCTTCACTTCTGCATGGGTGGAAGGGGGGAAGGAAAAGGTGAATTTAAGTCAGTGTCATTTTCCTGTATTTGAGGTAGATCTGTACCCTCTCACCACCCCACTGCAAGTTAAAAGTTTTGAGAGTTGTGGTTTCCAGGTTGTCCACTGAAGTCTCAGCTTCCTCTGTGTCTGAGTCATGCCAGTTAAACCAAGAATCAGGAAACTCAGAAGATCTTTATGGTCAGGGAGTCTTGGCCTCCAGCCCAACGTGTCCTTTCCAGACAAAAAGAACTACAGTCTTCAAAGAATTTACATTGTCTAATGGTTACTTCTGAGAGCCAGAAATCCTGGGTTTTCTTGATAATGTTGCCCTTGTGCAGGGAAGCCAAAGCCACATTCACACCTCTTGCCTCAGTTTCCTTGTTTGTCAGAGGGACAGTAAAAGCCTCTTACTCTGGTCACCCTATTACCATTGGCCAGTAGCTTTGCAATCTCATATTGCTGTTTATAAACTATTAAATGAAGAGCTGGCTGCCCCTTTCTAACAAAAAGTAAATAACAGGGGTGGTCACAGTTCTGGTTCTATTGCTCTTGATCTGAGATAAACCCTTTTTTATCTCCTGGGTTATTAGAAGCACACCTTAACTTGTAACAGTTCAGGTGAAACTGGGACACAAGCTGGAAAGGATGAGGGCTATAAGTATGTTTAAAATGTTATCTGTTCTTTCTCAAACATGTCTTTCCAGCTCAGGTATTTACATGCTGATAACCTTTTGGTCCCAATGGTGGTAGAGACTTCGTGTCTTGTATTTCAAAACTGATAAGAAATTGAAAGATGTGGAGCCTCCAAGAAACATTATGGAAAACACCCCTTCCCTTTTCCCTCTAGTTTCTTATGTTAGTGTGCTACTTGATACACTGGATTTCTGGAAATTATTTACTGTAGGAAATATTTTGCCCCCAAGAACATAGGAAGGAGATATAACTTTGAGGACTGATGGAGAAGAAGAGACATAACAACTTCTGTTATTCAAGGGTTTGGCCTTTGTTCTGCCTTTGATCTGACACTCTCATAGATTCCTTCCTATCGTCAGATCAAGGAGATTTTTTATCTTGCTGGGAGCCTTTGCATGCGTGCTGTTATTTTTTATTAAAATCCTCCTACAGTAGTATCAGGAGAAGTTTTGCAACTATCTCTGTTTTGTCATGTAGGAACTGAACAGGCAAAAAACCTTCATGTTTTTGATGTTTTAAATAATCTAGTGATAAAATATCTTTGGAATGCTTCCCCCACCCCCTTCTTGTGCAGTAATGTGGCCACACTGTAGAAGAAGATCTAGGGAAAAAAAAAAAAAAAAAAAAATTTAGCAGTGTTGGACATATTTAGAGGATATGTCCAAAAGAAGGGGAAGCTCATGCTGCTTCTCTCAGTGAGCTGGTAGATACTGAGAATAAGCTTTCTCTTACCTGAGAGAATAAGCTTTCTATTACTCTTTCTTTCTCAGATGTTACATAAAATGAGTTCAGCTGATCTAAGGCCAAGCAGAAGTGTGTCTTTGCTGTAAAAAAATAAACAAGCAAAAACCCTTTGTAAGTGATCCTGCCTGGCACGGACAGTGACCAAGTGAATTTCTGACACTGGATTCCCATTCCTCAAGGTCAGGAAGGGAAGGAGCCTTGGCAGGGAGAAACTTCCCCTGCCATTCCCCACATTCTTAATGAACACAGGGGCTCATTCTCCCCCAGCCCTCTCACTGGCACCTTTCACAAGCTTTTCATTTAGTGAACCAGAATGAGGAAACTGGGGCTATATAGGCAGCTCAGGATTTACTGCCAGAAACACCAGCAGTTTCAACTTGATGCTGTTGACCTCTGATCACTCTGTTAAGTCTTTATGATGTTCAAGTAGCTGGTACAGTGGTATGAGCTGAGTTTTAAATTTATGCAGAAGTCTTGAGAAGGAACAAAATTTAGACTGTTAAGGTGTTGAAATGACGTTGATACTGACCTGAAACACTTGGACAGGCAGAGCCCAAAAAGCTCTCAGATGCTGAGCAGATATTTGGGGTGCATTAGTTTAGTGACACGTATCCTCTTCTCCTGCTTCCACGGATGTTTCTCCTCTCTGAGAGATGGTGGCCACCAAAGTGAAGTAAAGTTCCTGTAATGTGCTTCAGCTGGAATAGAGTCCAGCACAGCAGGGTGCTGAGGCCTTGGCACAGGGACAGTTCAGCAAGCCAGATGAGGTTCCAGTCATACCTTCCGTAGCCAAGACTCTACAATTGATTTATGTCCAGTGCTGATGATGACAGAAAAGCACAGGCTAGTTAAAAAGGGGCTCTCCCTGTATTTCATGTGTGACTGGACAAGGCTCAACACAGCAGGGCAAAGACATTGCAAAAATTCAGGTCCTTAATAAATCCCCTCTGCTGGAGTGGGTATCAGCCTCAGGACCTGGCACTGCCTGCAGGTTCCTGCCCTGGGCTCAGTGCTGAGCTCAGCCCAGCTTCACCCCCTGTTCCCATGGCCTCAGGGGGTCCTCAGGGGGTCCTCAGGCTGCCCTGCCTGCAAGCACCCCACACTTGGTTATATTTCTGGTTATATTTCTGCCCTTTCAGTCAACTCAGCCCCAGGTTAAAAGGGTTTGGTCCAGCATACCTGAGGATTTTCCTCCCAGGTCCTGGAGTTGCAGTGAAGAGCAGAACAGCCAGGACAGCCCGTGGTCCCTCTGATGTCTTTGGGTGTCAGGTGCATGAAGCAGAATTGTGTCCCCCCTCCACAAATGAGGGGGGGACCCAGCCAAGTGAGAGCCTTCACCCTCCTGGGAAGTAACACACACAGCACAAAACCCTATCCCAATCTTTCCCTGCCTTCTTCCCCTTATTATTTTGAGGGAAAGCAAAAGGTTTGTGTTTGGATAGCATTACTTGTTGTGGGGATGGGTTGGTTTGTTTGATTGTTTTTGATGGAGCAGCAGGAACAATATTAAATACAAAAAGAATTGGCACTATCAATTTACTCTCCAGCATGGAGAAGAGGCAAGGTATGGGTCAAGGGAAAAAAGATTTACTTTTCCTTGATACACACAGCCTTGGCAGCACAGTTGTGAATGTCCTGAATTTGTAATAAGCCATTCAAAAAAAAAGCTTCCCTAGAAGACTGTATAACTTTGTAGGCAACCAGCCCCCATAATCGAGTCTTACAACATAGCTTGCTGCTTCATAAATTTGAAATCAATCATAAAAGGGGCATATTAAAATAATTTGTATCAGTAGGGACTGATTTAAAGCCCGACTCCTCATCCATCAATGAGATGCTTTCATTTGCTAGCATATCCCTCCAAACTGCAGGAAAAGCTTCGCCAAAGCCATTAATAATAAAAAGAAGAACATTCCCAGAGCAAAGGGACAAAGGGAGAGCAGAGCAGGTTTCTAACAAACTTCTTTTTCTTTACAAGTTCCTCTCCAAAAATAATTAGGGAAGAGAAATACTGCCTTGACGCTTGATCTTCTGTTAAAAAAATAATTTAGGACAATTTTTAATGTACGAAAATAACATTTTCTTTCCATTCATCTCAGGTGGGTTAATACATTAAAGGCTGGGGAAAAAATTGGGAGGCAGTAACCCCATTGGCTTCACGGGGAGCAGTCTAGCAAGGAAATTATTTACCTTTGGGAAACTGCTAAAGAAACGGATATCAGTGATGCAAAGGGCGGAACTTCCACTTTTTTTCCACTTTTCACATCGTTTCGGGGAGAGCTGATCGGTACCTGAGAGGCAGGGGAGGCCGGGCCGGGCTCCCACCTGTCCTTGGTCCGGGCTCTCTGTGCATCAGCACTGCCCAAAAAACCCCATTTTGTTTGCAGGCGCTGGAGGGTTTTAACACGAAGCCTTTGAAATATGAGAGCCCCACAAATTCCCCGGCTGCTAGAAGGAGCTGTATTTCCTTCACTCTGTCAGTCGGCATTTAAATGTGAAATATTTCGAATCCTTCCGTAGGAAACACAATTAAAGTGTCATTAAGAAAGCATTTTTCTCCTATCCTTCTCTTCAATAAGCGACTCGGGCTGGGTGTTTCCGCGCTGGGGGGTGCGCGGGCACACGCGGTAAAGCCGGGGCCGTTTGACACGAACTGGATGGAGGAAAAGGGATTCAAATCGGCAGCTCCGTCTCAAGTCCCGATCCCTTTCATGCCAGCAGTGCCGATATTTTCAGGTGTGGCACGTTCAGAGTAACTCACACTGAGACACATTTAGTAGTAGCAACTAAAAAAAATTCTCTTATCTTCCCCGAGATGGGTTAATGATATAACCGAGGTTAAAAAGCGAGGTTTTTCTTCTTTTTTTTTTCTTCTTTTTTATTATTATTATTATTATTATTATTATTATTATTATTATTATTATTATTATTATTATTATTATTATATTTTGAGAGAGAGCAAATGTCCCCACCTAAATTTCGTAAATTCTTTGGGAAAGGCTTTTTGGTGGTGGTTTTGAGCTTTTCGCTTGTCAAGAACAAGGACCCTCTAAACTCTGAGTAGAAGTCAGGGAGACTTTGTTTTCAGGCACAATTTGTTTTACCCTCTTTTTGTGGTGCCAGCTTCTCTATCTGACATAAATGGAATGTTGTTTTCTCTCTGGTAATGCTGTTTTCTTGCTCTCTTCCCACATGTAGCTCCTTGTCTTGCTGTCTCGAGGAAGACGTGGACACAAAAAAAAAAGCCAGAGGGGACTCCAATGAAAATAAAAATATTCGGGCAGAACTGATGAATGAAGGAAGAAATGAAATAAAGACGAACTGAGGTAAGATTTCCACAAGATGATGTTGCCACTGAACTAACTCCTGGGTGAGAATCGTGTGAGATTCACATTTTTTCCTGTGATCAAAACGCTTGGGTTTTGCCACCTCACCAGCTTGTTAAATCAACAGGGTCTGGGATAACCTCCAGAATTTTAGAGCCATTAACAGATCCGTTAAATCTCATCAGATTAGTTTTATGGCCACTAAAAGGGAGTTCTCCTTTTTGTTTGATTATAAGAGATACCTCACACAGGGCTGTTGGCAATCCTGTGTGAACGGGCTGCAGAGTCCCAATACAGACCTCACAGCCTCCCTGTTCTGAGATGCTCTGACAAGGTGTGACAAGGGTGCAAATATTCCTGTAGGTCCTCAAACAGTCTCTGGGGACAAACCCTGCCCTTCCTGGGACCCTTCAGCTCTCAGAGAGGAGCTGCTACCCCAGAGTCTGACCCCAAACCCTCTAGAAACTCACATGGGCTTTTTGCCAAGCACCTATACAGCAAGTGCCACCCCAAAAAAAAGTCTCCCCGCCTTATAGCAGAGACCCAGCACCCTGGAGAGGGACAGATTTGGTTCTCACCATATTCCCTGGCACACCTCAGGTCTTTGGGACCATTTCAGGCCAACCCTTGTTCCCTCAGTCACCTCATGGGGTTGGTCCCAGAGCTGCCCTCAGTATCGACCCAGTTGCTATTTCTTTTGGAGCCACTTTGGGTTTGCATCATGGTTCTGTCATCTTTATTTTTAACGTGCACAGGTTTTGCAAGAAGCCCCTTTGCAGGTGTTTCTGGTTTACATCAAATTTTGATGTGCTCTTCTGACAAAAGGCTTTGAGAAAAGTTTCTGTTACTGCTGCTGGGGCAGAGTTCAGTTTGCTGTTACCTAAAAGTGATCTTCATGGCTTTAGGCAGGAACAAATCAGCCTCATTTTTGGTTTTAATCCCTTGCCATGAGATATACTTTTGCATGCTAAAATACAGATTTCTATATTGTATAATACATAGTATATAAGTGTATGCATTTTATCCTTTATATAAATACTTTATATATATATATATGTGTTCCCTTTCCTCCCCTGCTGCAGTTTTTATGCTTGTACTGGGTTTGTAGGGTTGTACCTTGTCACACAGACCCCCCCAGGCAGAGTAAACGTCCATGAACTCTCCACCCTCCCGGAAGGGCTGACCTGTGCTCTCTGCACTGAAAAGCAGCTCCTGCCTTTCTTGCTGTGTCCTCCCTGGCCCAGTGCTTTTTTCTTTTTTAACCCCAAATAATTTTTCAAAGCAGCCTCCTGTCTGGGAGTGCTGAGTGCTGGCCTTGGGAAGGGCTGGATGGGATGCAGAGACCCAGGCTTGACCCCATCTCTGGTCCTCGGGCCAAGCTGGGCCCATCTTTGGGTGAATTCATTTCAAGCTGAACTTTGTGTGAACCTGGGCCCGAGGGGAAGGGAACCCGACAGAGCAAGGCTGACAGAGGCAAGTTCTGAGCAAACCCATCAGCCTGAGTAAATATTGAACAAGTCCATGTGAAGGCTGGGGTTGAAATGGAGCTGTCAGACCAGTGTAAACTGAAAGGATAGGTGAGGCCTCTGAAGAGCAAGGAAACATTTTGTCCACTCACTTCTGCAATTGTTCCTTCCACCCAAGCCCTTTGCCCCAGACCTTATTTCACCTGACTGAGAGGCTAAAGCAATCCTGAAGCTGAGCAGTGCTGAAATATCTGACTCAAACCCAGGTGACCTGTGCAGCATCAATCCTGACAGATAAATATACAGTGTATTTGACACAAATACACCTGAAGTACGTTGTCTGTAAATAGAAATAATCCAAATAAACACAGAAACACCCACCTCCCAGGATCTATCCTCACAATGCTGGGGCAGGCCCTCCAGATGGAGAAGGGACATTGGGTGTCCAAAGTCTCCTTGGAGACCCGAGGGCAACTGCCCTCACCCAGAACTTCCCATGGCTGCAGGTCTTGGCCTGGTTCTCCACACGGATTTTAGTGACACCTAAGAATGTGTTCATGTCCAAATGTTGAGAAAACTAAGCAGGCATGAAAGTCCCTCCTGGTGTACCTCATTTAGGGTGATTTGGGGGTTTTGGCAATGTTAATGTGTAAGCAGGTGCACAGGCACCTTGCTGCCTTGGGGGTGCTCCCAAAAGATGGATCAAACTCTGGTTCAGCTCTGACTTGGTCACTGTGTGGTGAAAATGTCTCGTCCTATGCTGAGAGCTGGGGGAAAGGGGAAAGGGATGTCTCCTCATTGATTTTTCTGAGTGAAATGGGTTTGGAGAAACCCAAAAGGTTTCCTCCCTTCTTCTCCTCCACTTCAAGGCTTTTAGTGGCCAGCCCAACCTGATCACAGTATGGCCACAGTGGGGGAGGTTTTGTCCCCAGACAGAGCCCCCCAGGAATGTTTCACACCTCCAGTGCTCTGAGAACAGAGTTAATAGCATCCAGCAAAGTGGAGCTGAAAGTAAGGAAGTCTTCAGGGTATTTTTTTTTTTTTTTTTAATAGAATGTCCTCTTCCAAGATCAAAAGGGCTTCACATTGTGAGAACAAATGCTTTAGGGAGAAGAGAAACATTTCACACCAAGGGGTAAGGAACAGATGGCCCTGGAGTGGCTGCCACACCAGGCCAGAGCACCGGGTGTGCTCCTCGGGTGTCTGCCCTGGGAGCAGAGCCAGAGGAGAGGGGCTCTGGGCATCCCTTCCCTGTCCCCTCCTCCCACAGAGGGATAACAGCTCTGCCACAGCGACCACCATTAATAATTGACAGGGTTACGTTTCTTTAACCGGGAATTTTCCCCTTCCTTTGGGATATTAAAAGAATAAATCTCCATTAAGACCTGGCTTTGTGTGAGCGTGTACAGGGGGACCTGGCTAATTTTCTTAGTCATGAAAAATGCAATACCAGGAACCTGTGGACAGACACACGTGGAGGTATGGGAATATACCAGATTATAAATAGCCCCATCACTGTGTAGTGTTTATATAAAACAAAGGAGTGTGTGTAGACCTCATGTTTGTGACAAAGCCTGACCGTGGTGACAGGGTTAAGCCTCAATAGGGACTTTTGCCCCCAGGTCTGCAGAGACTCCTGTGTGCCTCTTTCTGTGGAAAGGAGCAGACTTTTGTGTCCTGTGTGGATGGGTCGGTACCTGTGTGGGTCCTGAGGCCGTGAGGTTGCCCATTCTTCATCTGTTTCTCTGGGTGGGGGACAGACATGGGTGTCCCCCCCCTCCTCCCAGGAGCATCTGTTATCAGCTGAAGGACCCCCAGCCGCGTGTGTCCTGGTGTGGCCTTTCCAGCCAGCTCCTGTTTCACAGCACTGAGTTTGGGGCTCTTGAGACAAAAGAGAGCGTGAGAAACTTGGAGGGAGAGTGGAAGGGAAAAAGAGATTATCTGTGTGCGGTGATCGTTGTTAGAGAAACACGGCTTGGCAGCGAGGGGGGCAAAGGGAGTGGGGTGTGGGGGAGCCCGGAGGGGGTTACATATGTAAGGACACATCAGCACCGGCTCTGCGGACTCTTCCGGAGACTCCCTTTGAGTTTCAAATGGGAGCTGGGAGCCTTTGTTGTGCCCGACACACTGACACAGCAGTGTCCCCCTTTTTGTCCCGTCCTTTCCTCTCTCCTCTGGTTCTGACGGGGCCGGCCCGGTGCTGCCGCCTCACCTGGGACCGAGCGGGGCAGGGCCCAGAACCAAAACCGGGGACGAAAATCGCCGCAGAGGAAATCCAGAAGCTTTCTGAAGCACAACGCCCTGTTTCGATGAGACAGCTTAGATCGCAAAGACTCAACAAAACCTTCAACCGCACTGGTTCAGCCAATAAATCAAACCGAACTGACTCACACCCAACAGGTTACAAAGCCAACCCAGAGTCCTGTGTTTGGTTTTTTTTTTCCCTCTCCTGATGCTTTGCAAATTGATAGTGAAACAAATCCTCTTCACCTTTTCCCCCTCTTGTTTTTTTCTTTTTTTTTTCCTTTGTTTTTTTCCCCCCTTATCTCTGAGCTAATTGAGCACTCAGAAATCTTTTCTTTCGAGCCAAAGAGGTGTATTAGATGGGGAAGATTGTATCACCGAGGAAGAGCGATGCTCTGTCGCCCAGGCACCCCCAGACGAGCCGGGTCGGGGCCGGGCCGTGCTGCGGGGCAGGGTGCCCGGGCTCGGGGGCAGCTGCAGCAGGTACTCAGCTCATTCCTTTCCCCACTCATTCCCCCCACCCAAAAGGTTTGCAAATTTGGCGAAGCCAGAACAATAGTTTCTTCTGGCAGCCTCTGTGTTTACTTGTTTAAAAATCCCAGAGGCGTTTCGAGGTAAAAAGGTCAGAGCTATACTGGGTTTGGCCGCCTCCTCCGTCCGCACCCGGCAGCGCTCCGGTACCCGCGCTGGACCGCGGGCTCCATCCCCAACGAACTGGTCACTTATACTGGTCACTTACTCGGGTCACTTGTACTGTGGAAAACAGCCTTTCAGGGTGGGCCTTGGGAAGATTAAGGGAAGAAACAAAAGTCGCGCTTTGTTTTGGGTTTGAGTTGGATCAGCCTTACAGGAACTGTTCCGTCTAAATAAAAACCTCGCTTTTCCCCCCTCCCGGGCCTCCAGTTCGTTCCAGTTCACGTCGCTGCTTTAGGAATGCAGATCTGATTCCATGCCGGGATGCTTGCGTGGAGAATGACGATGATGACGACGATGATGATAATGATGATGATTTTCTGTTCTCATCAGACCTCGTTGCACTGGGTTAATCACTGCATGCGGGGAGCGCCGCGTTTCTCTCCGGCCCCGTCTCTCCGGTTTTGAAGCGGCGAGGGGCCCGATCCTGCCGCTGCCAGGGGGTGCCGTGATGTACCCGCAGGAAGAGGGATGGGGCGATTTGTTGGGAGGGTTGGCAGCAGCCGGAGACCTTTTCCTTCCTCCTCCCGCCGAGTTCCCCCCCGCCCCGTGCCGCGCGTTTCCCTGGGCGGGAGAGGTTTCCATTTCGCTTAAAGTCGAGAGGACTTGCACGTGGAAAAAGTAAACTTTATTAGACTGAGGTAGTTTCATTTTGAGATACAGAGTACGGGGAAGGGAGTGGAGGGGAAATGGGAGATTCCGATTAAGAAACCGCTAGTTTTCCTCGATTACTTTTTTTTTTTTTTTCCCCTTTCCCCTCTAAAACAATCTTTAACAAATGTTGCCGTAGTTTTCAGTTCGTCCTACCCTAAAGTTTCTCGTGGGGAAGGGAAACATTTTAGCCCTGGTTAAATAACCTTTTTATCGGACTCCGATAAGCCTGAGAGGGTGGTGGTACAAGGAACCGTGCGACTTCGCTCCAAGACTTCGGGCTAGCGAGACGTACAATAAATAGCAGCATCAGTGCCTGAGGGGGACAACCCCCACGGACCTCCCGCAGCCTTGTTCCTGTCCACCATCACACCTCCTGCCACAGTGACCAGAGCACCCCGAGGCCAGCCTTAGCCTCGTCTCGTTTTCTCCGGTAGCACAACCCTCCCTCCCCCCGGATCCGTGGCAGTCACAGTCGCAGACCGTGTATAAAACCCTGTAAAAGCAGTAATAGTGCAAACTGGGAGCGCAAGAATTGCTTTTTTTTTTTTTTTTTTTTTTTTTTCCCTTGATGTTTAGGTCTCTGCAGAGGCCTCTCGCATTTTGGGAGCCTCAGATCTCATTCCAAGATATACATACAGTAAATGAAAGGGAAACGAAAAAACAAAAAATACCCCGAACTTCTTACGATGTCGTGGGGAGGAAAAAGACATCGAACGTAGGATTCTTGCGGGCAAAAGTCGTTGTGCACATTTTTAAAACGGAGGAAAACTAAATTCGTTTTAAAGTTTCTGTAGTTGAAAGTGCAGTTCCTATAGGGGAGGGAGAAGGAAGATGGGGGAAACGTCCCTGAGCCAAACGCCTATTGCTAAGGATATACGGGCACACGGCTGCTCCTTTGGAGTCCTGTGTTTTACGGGGGGTCTATAAATTAAGAGAGAGAAAGGCAAACCGGAGAATTCTCTCACGCCTGTGAAGATGGACGTGGCCCGAGGGACTGCTCTGAGGGAAACGTGGCCTTGCTGCCACGCGTGGGTGCTGGGAGTGGGAGTTGTGTGTATGTGTGTGTATCTGTTGGGATGTGCAGGGAGCAGCTGCCCCTCAAGGGCTGAGCTCTGTGTCCCTGCGGGGACACGGTTCAGGATGACACGGAGCTGGGGGAGGCCTCAGGTGAGGTGCAGTTGGACTGATCCGAGGCTTCACTCGCTTCCTTCGCAGACCTGGAGGCAACAGCAGGGGCGAGACCCTCCTTTTCTCTCTTCTTCTGTTTCATCCGCCTGTTCTGGAACCAGATCTTGACCTGGGTTTCGTTGAGCTCTAGAGTAGCAGCGATCTCCACCCTCCGGGCCCGGGTGAGGTACTTGTTAAAATGAAACTCCTTCTCCAGCTCCGTCAGCTGCTTGGTGGTGAAGTTGGTGCGGATGGTGTTGGTCTGGCCCAGCAGCCCGTACTCTGACACTTTAGCTGTTAATGAGCAAACACGAACAGGGCAGGAGCAGCGAGAGCAATTTCCACCTTGGGATGTGGGGGGCTTTCCCCCTTTCCCCTCCTCTCTTGAGCATTTGGTCCCGGAGCTTCCCCTTCCTCCCAAATCCCTCACTATCCATCCCTGGCTTCCCGACCCAGGGATGCAACCTGGACACCATCCCGGGCTCTGCAGGGCTTTCCTTTTTTTGCATCCATTCCCCTTAGTTTCCTGTGAACTGCCATGAAAGTTGAACACGCATGGGAAGGAGTGGAAAGGGAGGGCGAGGGTGATGATGATGGAGGGAGGAGGGAAGATTGTGATTTAAGGAAGAGCGTGGAGAAGGAAGTTGGACAATAGGGGAGATGGAAACCACGTCTGTGGGAGAAGCAGGAAGCCCTGAGAGTTTCCTATTCCAAGCTGGGCTAAAATTGCATTGGGCCTGCGGGAAACTGAGCTCAGGGACCTTCCATCAGATGTGTCT